>NC_143038.1:29237500-29530000 GCF_057628025.1 Oncorhynchus mykiss
TTGAACAAATCTAAATATGTTTTATATTTGAGATTCTTCCAACCATTGCATTGATGACAGCTTTGCACACTCTTGGCATTCTCTCAACCAGCTTCACCTGGAATGCTTTTCCAACAGTCTTGAAGGAGTTCCCACATATGCTGATCACTTGTTGGCTGCTTTTCCTTCACTCTGCGGTCCAACTCATCCCAAACAATCTCAATACTGTATATTGTTTTTATTAGTCCTGTGTTAGTGGAATGACACGGCCATCTGCAACAAAATCGAAGCACCCCCACACCCCAAAATTTTCCTGACATGGCTATGACAAGCAGCACAAGTAAACTATCAGCACTGCTGCTCTTAGAACAGAAATCTGCCAACTAGGTATCGATATTGCTTCTCTAAGAGCAGTTGGAGTCAACTGGGTATTCTGCTGATCTAAGAGCAGAACTGTACAGTCCTATCTTGAGGTCTCCTTCAGCCCGGTCAATCAGAATGTCATCTGTAAATAGTGAAGTAATGTCTTTAACATGATGTACCGTACATTCAATAAACCCCACAAAGTCCAGCCAATGTCATCCACTCATCACATAAACCCACCCTCTTCAAGTAAAAGACTGTCCCCAGCAAAATAAATGCAAAATCCACCTGAAGCTGTTCTTGTCTGTTTTCTCGCTTGCAACATTACCTCAGTGCACTAAACTAAAGCCATGGCTATGTGATGAGGCCTTGGTTTAAGCTCAGGGAGCTAACTGACATTTTCAGTTGTCAGGTGAGATTACTCAACGAGGCGGCCGAGTAGGTTGAGATGGTACTGATGGTGGTCCTGGGTGATTTAGTGGTCCTCGTGGGGGTAGCCCCTCACACCCTTGTTTCCCCTCTGTTGCTCCTGCCCCAAGTCGCTGTTGTGGGGGTAGCCCTTCACCCCCCTGTTGCCACTGTCACGTCCATTCCCACTCCCCCTCTCCACGTCGCCTGTCTACTAACCACCGGTCCTGGCAACCCAGCCTTACACATACCAGGCAACCTTCATCACACACACCTGCGCCTCATTAGGCACACCTGGACTTCATTACCTCCCTGATTACTTGCCCTTAATATAGCACTATGTAGTTATCACCCACAAGGCAATATTGGTTATGTTCCCTGGTTTAGATTATTTTCTTGTTTTGTATTGTTCTATGTTCTTCGTCATTAAACTCACTAACTACACTTGCTTCCTGCCTCCCTGAGTCTACGTCACAGCCCCTCTGTTCCTCCTGCCCCCGACTGAGTTTACTGCCGTGTCTCTCTTTTAAGTTATGCTGCAAATGTTGTTGAAATGCTGGGGGGTCGTCGTTCCCTTTCTATTGGTCGCTGCAGCTATTTGATCCCGTGTCCCTCTCTTTTCCCATGGTGACACCTCTACTCCTGCGTGGATACCGTGTCCATCTCCCCTTATCTATCCTTGTCTCTCTAAGTAAAATGTTTGGGTAATTGATGACAGAACTACAATTTTCACATAAATCACATGAATCATACCAAAGTGTCCTGCATGATTATGGCAAAGGGAGTTTTAATATTTTTATTTTATTTTGTATGTTGCTGGAAGGTGATAGACAACACCTTCCCCCTAACCATCCCTCGTACGCTAGCACACCACAAGCACAGAGCCGCGCCTCATTTTATTAATCTTTGAATCATACCTTGCAGAAAAGTCTGCTATGGGCCCGGGTTGTCCCATCCAAAATCTTGCTCATTGTCTGGGATGTCATCGCCAACACTTTATGCTAATGCTTAATAAGAGACATGAATGACATTTGAGAGCAAATCCGTTTTGCATACATACCGGTCCCTCTAGGGCAAAGAAGGCATCCTTGACCTATAAAGTCAAATATAATTATGTTAATAGGTTTGATATAAGGTTACAGGAGACCTGTGGTATTTCAAAACACCAATAGCATTTTTGCGCAGGTCTGCTCAATAGTTTAGTCATAGAAATTGTGTGGCCATAATTTCCCGATGAGGGTGCCAGGCACAGACACCCTCATGATCTGCAGGAATTCTGTTTCAAAACGGTATACAGTAGTTAGTTCCCACAGCAGAACATCAGCATTAGATTACGCTTGGTCTCTCTCTACATTACCCGATGATCACAAATCAGAGGCCGGAAAAAGTAGTCATTGTCATTCAATAATAATAGCGGACATGAAAAAAGGGAATGGACATTACCACTCCTCACCCTTTACACATATTCAGGGCGACAGGTAGCCTAGCAGTTAGAGCATTGGGCCAACAAGGTGAAAAATCTGTCAATGTGCCCTTGAGCAAAGCACTTAACCCTAATTGCTCCACGGTCGCTGTTGATAATAGCAGACCCGCCGTGACTCCACTCTCCGAGGGTGTCTCAGGGAGAGTGGGATATGCAAAAAACACATTTCTAATACACACGTGTGTATTAATACACACTTGAACATGTCTGAAATAGGACAAACATAAGCACCCACAAAATGATTGTTATTATTACAACACCAAACAGAATTCATAGCTAACCATGAGAAACAAACTATGGTTAATGTCTAATGGCTAATGATTAAAAAAGGCTGCACATTGGTTGTATTTTATCATGCAGAACCATCCATAATCTGTTTTTTGGCAATGGACAAATACATAATGAGTACATAAGGAGAATTGTCATTCTACACTACTAAATGAGTATTTCTCTGCAATTTGACATGCATTGTGCAAATTATAGATATTATAATGCAAGGTTTCCCAACTGGCTGCCCGTGGGCTGAATTTGGCACCCGGGTAATTTATTTGCTCCCCCAAATTTTCTGAGCAAAAAATATAAAATATGTATTTTTTTATTGTTGGACATAAAAGACTGCAAAACAACAGCAAATCACACATAATAGAGATATGTGATCGTACACAAATGCAAGCGATGTTTGAAATGATTGTTTTAGTCAAGTATTACATCTGTTTGGGCTTCTTGCAGTCAATTCGCAGTCTACAAATTATTTGAAATTATGTTCCAGCCCCCTGACCATCCGCTCAAGAAAAGATTGTCCCGTGGCCGAATCTAGTTGATGATCCCTGTTATAATGTGCATGTGATAGACCAGAGTAACAGGCTATAATCAATGTGCGATTTGTGAAAGATACTGTACAGAGGGGGGATCAATTAATAGGCCCTATGTGGTAGGTTATACAGCTGTAAGCAAAGACCGGAAGCTTTATCTGCGGATGATATGTATAATTAACAGAAATCCCACCCCATCTGCCACAGCTATAGTAGGCAGTAGTTCTTATTTTTAAATTTATGCTAGTAAGAAACGTATATTGGCCAACAAAATCTCCCACCTGTCACGTTCTGATCTTAGTTCCTTTGTTTTGTCTTTGTTTTAGTATGGTCAGGGTGTGAGTTGGGGTGGGCAGTCTATGTTCTTTTTTCTATGATTTGGGATTTCTGTGTTTGGCCTGGTATGGTTCTCAATCAGAGGCAGCTGTCAATCGTTGTCCCTGATTGAGAATCATCCTTAGGTAGCCTGGTTTCACCTTTGAGTTGTAGGTGATTATTTTTCAGTTTCAGTGTTTGCACCATTCGGGACTGTTTCGGTTTTCATCTTGATTCTCTTGGTCTTTTGTATTTTGTATTCATTTTCCATTAAATCACATTCTGGATACATACCACGCTGCATTTAGGTCCTCCGATCCTTCCTACTACTCCTCCTCCTCAGAGGAAGAAGAAACCTGTTACACCACCCACCATTTAACCATTATTATCTCTTGTAATACCAGCAGACATCTGGATGGTGAACTACAAAAAAGACCATGTGTTAATTAGGGAAAGGGAAGGGAAAGGGAGATACCTAGACAGTTGTACAACTGAATGTATTCAACTGGAATTGCATTTGTCAGAATGTCATCAGAATGTCAGTTACTTGAAATGCACGGGCAGGGATGAATTTAATTGTATGGGATTAATTGAATTACAAGTAACATCTACTGATTTGAGGCAGAATAGTGGTTGTCCTGAGGGAGCTCTTGGCTCCAGCAAAGCAGTCAGTCTAAAAGTAAATAGCTAGCTAATACTTTTGTGCAGTGGTCTGTGGCACAGAACTCGATATCTAGTAACTCACTATCTAGCTTCTAAAAATAACAGTTTATTCAATCTAGATTAAATTCTATCTTGCTTGCTGGCCAGTTAACACATTTCTAACGCTGCTAGCATCACCATTATCCTTGTCTACTATATATTCATGTGACTGGTAAACATGCTTCTCGGGAAAAAACTTGCTATCTTGTTACCTCGCTAGCTAAGCTAACATTAGCTAGCTAGTTTCCCAATGTAGCCTAGCCATACTCCCCCATCCAAAAACAATTAGTTAAATATGCTTCTTCAAAGTAAATCTAGCGAGTTAGCAAGCTCGCAATCAAGAGGAATTGTTTTAATTTATTAAAAGTTTGTGATGACGGTCAGACTTGTAAAAAAAACCTAGCGTAAACCAAACCTCTTGACCTTTTCGCAATAACCAATGATAACGCTTCTGCCCTAAGAATAGAGTTCGCTACACTTTATTTCAATCTGCGTTTTGCAGGTGACCAGCATATGCTGGTATGCTGGTGACCAATTTATGCTGGTCACCAGTGTCCAGAACACAGCAAAATACTTTGTTGTCTTTTTGCTGGTGACCAGCCTTCGCTGTGATTTCATTGGACACCAGCAAGAACACAGCGAAGGCTGGTGTCCAACGAAAACACAACGAGGGCTGGCCACCATCCTTTGCTGGTCAATTCTGTATTTTTTCAGCAGTGGTTATGCGTGCATTTGTAGCCGGTGTGAAATGGCTAACTAGTTCAATCGGTGACGTCACTCGCTCTGAAACCTTGAAGTGGTTGTTTCCCTTGTTCTGCAAGGGCCACAGCTTTTGTGAACTAACAGGTAACAATGTTTTGTGAGTGACTTGTCGTTGTGTTCAGAGGAACCCTGGTTCAAGCCCAGGTTGGGGCAAGGAGAAGCACTACGTTTGCGCATACATTTTTACGTATGGGTGGTCCCGAGAATCGAACCTACTATCCTGGCATTGCAATGCTCTATCAACATGCATGATAAGGTTATAAGTGTTTTGTGAAGCCTTCATTTAATATGATTTATAAAGCCTTTATTAAGCAGTGCTTATGACACCCTTTATAAAGCACATGTTTATGGCATATTTGACATTGGCGGTTATGTCACACAGTTATGCCACATGTATAAACGCTTTATAGAGCATGCAATACAGCTATAGATGATTTGTGTAGTGCTTATGAAGTCTTAAGCGATGCCTTTATAAGCTGCATTTCATTTAAAGCAGACCGTCATTTCTTCTGGATTGTCTCTGCAGGGTAGTTCATGGGGAACTGGACCAGCACTTAAAAGTCTACTCACGCTATTAGCACATGCAGTGTTAACACACCATCATTAGAGCAAGCGTTTTGCACAGGAGGTCTTCAACTGCATCCCCGTTTTTAGCAGCCTGTGGCATTTCCACACAGTGGGTGCTGATTGCAGCAAACGGCTTTTTAATCTACAACCACTTTTAAATCAGTCTCTCACCCTCTTCTCTTTCTCCTTTCCACTTCTTACTTTTCTTCAACCTCACGCGAGTCACTTCCTTGTAGTGGCCAGCCTTCTGCAACAAAAAAAAACAACATTCAGTGGCAGTTCATGGTAGGCCATTTACATTGTACGCAGCAACAGGGGAAGTATACTCTATAATAAGGGAAAACATCACCTCATCTAATACCTTCTTCTTGCCATTTCACCTTCCTAGACTGCCTCAGTCTCCATTATGCATTTCTCTGCAGTTCATTACTCCTCACTTGACTTCAGAATCCTATGGTTCAACCAAGGGAATGACACATACTCTTTCAAAGACATTCCCCTTTTCATATCACCCTCTTCCCTTTGATCTAGAACAGGCCTCATTCCAAGAATGCAATGACAAATCAATGCAAGTAGTGGTAACACCATTCAATACCTTCAAAAGTATGCAAATTGAAATTCAAGGGATTTAAGTTATTCAAATCGCTTTTACAGGCAGAGAAGCAGACCCTCTCCAAAAGAGGTGTAGCCTACTGTGGAATAATGAATGGAGAAATGAGAGGAAAAGAGAGAGATGGAATATCTGTGCACATGGCCACCTGAAAAGCTCCACCATCCTTACTGAAAGATAATGTGATTTTAGAATCATGCATTTCTTCCTGAAGTTTCATGCCTGTTCTCCAGCATCCCTAAATGGGAGATCCAACACAGTGTTCCTAAAAGTATGAATGTTGAGACAAACAATTTGGATTGTGTTTTACAGCTTGAAATTTCCAAGCGAAGTGAACGGTGTTGTGGCATCATGTAATGATCATGGCTAGTGAGGCCTCGAAATGATGCGTAAGTATCAAAGTATCAAAGTGCGTAAGTATCAAAATAAGAATAATAGAAGCAATGGTGTAAAGTGCAGATAAGTTCAGAAATGAAAGGTGAAAAAACAAAAGACCAATGTGTTATAGGCCCCAATCCTTCCATTCCATATATGCAGTTGCGTGGTTACACACACACACAAGCACGATATCAGATACAATTGTATTTGTCACATGCTTCATAAACAACAGGTGTAGACTAAAAGTGAAATGCTTACTTATTGGCAATGCAGAGAGAAATAATAGAAAAAATAACACAAGGAATAAATACACAATGAGTAATGATAACTTGGCTGTATACACGGGGTACCAGAACCAAGTCAATGTACAGGCGTATGAGGTAATTGAGGTAGATATGTACATATAGGTAGGGGTAAAGTGACTAAGCAACAGGGTGGTATACTGTATGATAAACAGTAGCAGCAGCATATGTGATGAGTCAAAAAAGTTCAATGCAGATAAAAAGAAAGTGTCAATGCAGATAGTCCAGGTAGCTATTTGGTTAACTATTTAGCAGTCTTATGACTTGGGTGTAGAAGCAGTTCAGGTTCCTGGTTTCAGAGTTATTGCACCGGTACCCCTTGACCATTTTAGGGCCTTCCTCTGGAACTGCCTGGTATAGACGTCCACGCAGGGTGGAAGTAACAAATGACAAATACTCTCCTTACTTTAATTGAGTAGCTTTTCTGAGTACTTGTACTTCGATTATTTTTCAAAGTCAGTCATTTTACGCTTAGGTATGTTTTGAATAAAGTACTGTACTTCGCAACCTTATTAAAACCATCCGTAACAGAGTACAATTTTGTAGGATATCTATAAGAATACATTATGTGGGCATGGGAAGTTTGCGAGAGCTCATTGGAGACAGAAGAAATTGCTCATTGTTGTTTAGTCTGTGACCAATTCAATCAAATTTCACGCATCGAGCCAATACAGCCCAATCAAATCAAGCTGTGCATGCATACAAACTGAACGATTATGGTCGGAATATTTTAAAAAAGCTAAAAATAAGTTTAGTTCGAGACATATAGTGAAAGAGAGAAAAAGTTTCAAACCGATGTGTGAAAAGAATGGAGACGGAGGAGACTGTGACCAGTTATCCTTCAAGCACAGGAGAGGCAACGCAATGCAAGCTTTGCTTACCCAGGATGGCGGAGGTGGCAGCTTACACTAACTCTGCCTCGAACTTGAGGAAACATTGTAGAGGTAAGATAACTAGCTAGCTATAAATGCTAAAACATTTAACCATGGATGGCTTTAGCAGCTAGTATAGCTAGCTATCTAAAAGTATAACTTACGTTAGGTATGTTAGCGTTAGCCTAGTAGTCCAGTGTGCTAACATTATCAAGCTATCCTTGCAGCTATGTTAGCTATCTAGTTAGCTACATGGCTAACCCCCACCCGATGATGATAGTTGTTATGGCTAGCACATCAATGTCGCTATGTGTGGTGGTGGCTAGCTGACTAGCCATGTAAGTTATCTGAGCTAGCTAACAACATTAGGCTAACATCACAGATAAAACAGATATTTCACCCAATGTAAAATGTGAAGCATCCGGTTGGCGTTCCATTCACTACCAAATATAGTGATGAAGCTCAGTGCCTGGCAGTGGGAGAAGATAATATATATGGATTTTGGCCGACATTCTGCATATTTTCTCACCAATGAAACATTTGATCTCCATACAGGTTTCTGTTTCCAAAACTAAAATCTGTAACAATCAGAGTGGACTGAGTTTTGTAGACTACCCTCTGCCAAAGTCACTAAAAATGTAGTTGTTTTGAAGGAGTGCAAGGGTGAATGGAGTAATTGCACATGCACACTTCAAAGAGTAGGCATACCCTAATGGAAATATGCAAATAAATGCTAGAACGCGCCAATAGAAACTCACTAGCTCGTGCTTGGCTCTGCCCACCTTGCTTGTTCTGCCCACTATGATTAATTTTATCCCATTGGAAACGACAGGCTATGGTCTACCTTGCTACCATCAGCAAGTGAGCTAGAGTGAATTAGCTAGCTAGCTCACGTTAGCGTGCTTGGTGATGACAGTATTTAACTTGGGAAAGGCGTGCCGCTAGCAGGACACCTCGACAACATCCGGTGAAATTGCAGAGCGCGAAATTCAAACTACAGTATTATAAATATCTAACTTTCATAAAATCACACATGTAATACATCATAATAAAGCTTAACTTCTTGTTAATCCAGCCGCTGTGTCAGATTTCAAAAAGGCTTTACGGCGAAAACACACCATGCGATTATCTGAGGACAGCATACAAAACCATGAAAAACATATTTCAACCAGGCAGGTGCGACACGAAAGTCAGAAATAGCGATATAATAAATGCCTTACCTTTGATGATCTTCTTCTGTGGCACTCCAAAAGGTCCCAGTAACATCCCAAATGGTCCTTTTGTTCGATAATGTCCTTCTTTATATCCATAAAAACTCAGTTTAGCTGGCATGCTTCAGTCAATAATCCACCCAGTTTCCCTCCATCAAAATGCTTACAAAATGAATCCCAAACGTTACTAATAAACTTTTCCAAACAAGACATTGAATAAATTCATCATTAGACAACTTTTCAGGTTTGACAACATCTGACAATCTCACTTCAGTCTCAGAAGCTGAGTATGGAAAATTAGTAATGTCAATTATATGATAAACTAAGTTACCACATAAAGCAGAATTTGCAGGAATGTTCAATATGTGTATGTTGTGAATTTGCCACTACACAGGTTTGGTCTACCTAAAGCATCATCTTGACATAATGGCAAAGGATGAGGCAGCATTCATCTGAATGCAGAATTCATATTTTCTTCTCATCACTGATGCCCAAAAACGTCACAAGGTACAGGGGAGCTGGATGGGTACCTTGCTTGTGAGTCAGACAAGATGGACTTGCTTCATTCCTTTCCATACATGGAAACTGTCCTTCAAACTGAACACAGGCCTGTCTGCCTCTGCCGCCTGTGAGCGTCTTTTTAGCTAGGTTGGAATGCTCTTCACTGCAAAGCGAGCCAGGATAGACTCAATTCCTTTTAAAATCAGCTCCTGCTAAACTTGAACAGCACGTTCAGAGAGAAGTGAAGGCTTTAGAAAAGAACTCATTGGTTTTTGCTCAAGGAACACCACAATACCTAATGTACTCTGTTGTTGCCTCCAGAGCTAATTTGAGAACAAATAATTTTGTTTCCTACAGAGCTAATTTGATATCAAATCCTTTAGTTATTTCCATTGTTCCCTGGCACTCCCCATTTGTGACTGACAAGCTCAAATTGGTCTTATGTCACAAAATTTGATTTAATTTTTTTTTCTTTACATTGGATAAAAGTAGAGACTCAGAGGTACAAAATCTTATATCATATACTACAGTTGAGGAACAATGGGAAAGTAATTATGCTTTCAAAGTTGAAAAACTTGTGAACTCACTTTTGAGAAAAAGGCCTTTGAATATTTTGGTACTACTACTGGAGAGCCTCTCGTTGTCTCTTAAGCTTTAGCCCCACCTAAACCTTTAAGGTTTGATCCGAGCATTCTGTACTAACAACACCGTCAAGCACCCAAGCTAACTTGCTAGCTACTTCCAGACAAAAATTTGACAGCTCACTGAACATTACTCACATTACTCACCCTAGCAGAGCTGGATAGGCTGTTATGTTATCCAGAGCGTTGGTGACTGCAACGGTGCTGTCAGATTGTCTGCTCGTAAATTCAGAGTATTTCACTCTCAGAGCGTTCTGAGCACACACTTGGCGCTCTGGCCGATGAGTAGGGTTGATCCAAATGTTCTGACCTCTTGGCTAGCTTGCTAGCTACATCCAGACACAAGTGAGAGAACAATCCACTCTGACCATTTTACTCGCCCTAGCAGAGCTAGTTAGGCTGTTTTCATGTCATCCAGAGCGTTGGTGACTTTAACTGTGCTGCTGGCAAAATGTAATTACGCTTTTCTGCTGACGCTTACTGACACGGCCATATTCAACTGACACCGGCCATATTCAACGGGTGTTGAGCATTCATAAATTCAGCAGTTCTTCTGTGCTCTGGTGTACTCAGATGAGAGTGTTCATCGGAGTAGATGGCCAGACTGAATTTACGAACACAACCGAAATGGTTACGTGCATAGTGGAGTATTTTGTTAAGACATGTAGCTAGCTAGCTAGGTAAACAATGAACTACAATCCCAACTCATGATGTTACTACCCTGCATGAATCTGCATCTGCAGGTATCTAACCAACCAGGTTCAACGTTAGCTAGCTAACAATAGGCTATAACTAGCCAAACAATGGCTCTGAGATATGAATAATACGATCATACACATAACTAGCTAGCTAACAGTACACTTTAACTTAAAATGAAAAGACATTCTGCCAAAATTTGAAATCTGAAATATCTGAAAATGTAGCTAGCTAGGCTATCTTACCCGTCAAAAGATAGTCATCATGGATGGACGTGTCTCCTGTCGGATGCCATGGTTGAACTTAATTTCAAGATGTAATCCGGAGACAGGTGTTTTCTCCATCTCCTTAGCTATCATACTCGAACTCCACTGATTTCAAAACTCGGTCCTCTAGAAAGTGGAGAGCAACACTTATGGAGTTTAACTAAGTGATACATTTAAAAAAAGCCTTGTTAGACAGGATTACCTAGACCTACTGACCAGCTGAAATAGACAGAAGCGTGCTATATGGCAGACCAATCCAAAATCATCTCTCACCATGTCCAGCC
Source organism: Oncorhynchus mykiss (assembly GCF_057628025.1). Classification (NCBI taxonomy): domain Eukaryota; kingdom Metazoa; phylum Chordata; class Actinopteri; order Salmoniformes; family Salmonidae; genus Oncorhynchus; species Oncorhynchus mykiss. The sequence continues at coordinate 29,248,653 of NC_143038.1, forward strand.
CACTCATTATCTCAGCCATTTATGGCTAGTGGGATGGTTGCTGACTTTTTCTGTGGCTAAACCAACTAGGCTCGCAATTTAACAATTGAATTCTTATTTACAGATGGCATGCACGTTTGTTATTCAGGCACATGAAAGTTCACATGTTTGGGAAGGCATTTCTGCCAAAGAAACGCATTTTGATTTAAAAAAAACATTTACATTCAAACGGCTCTCCTGTGAGGTAGTGATCCGTGAGATATGCCTAGTTTCCTGAAATGGGTCACATTGGTCCTATGGGTGAGTGAATGAGTGAGGGAATAAGAGAAAGAGTTGGTTTGTGAGTTTATGTGCTTTATTATGTATTTCTTATAATTCATTAATACATTTTAACTGCTTTGAATGTTTAATCTATTTTCAAAAATTAATAGTATTGACAAATCTTTCTTTTTTTATATACAGATATGCCTTGCTGGAACTCAAACAATAAATTAACTTAGAAATTAACTTGCTGTACATTCATTTCCTCTCTACCTTTATCAATTTATTGCATGGAATAGATCATGTGTACCAACGTTCAGGTAACCTTAAGGTCAATGTTTGTATTTTAAAAAGTAACTAAATGACTGAGTACTTTTTAAATGAGCTACATTTGACTTTTACTTGAGTCCTTTTTTTTACACCTGTATTTTTACTTCCACTTGAGTAAAATGTCATTAAAGTACCAGTACTTCTACATCAGTGACATATTTCAGTACTCTTTCCACCCCTGCTCACACGCATGCACTCACACACACACTCTATATATTTTTTTTATCCCTCTCTTAAAATCCCCTTAAAGAAAACTCAAAGTTGCCACACTTGGATAGTAGAGAGGATGGAAAGAGGGTAAGAGTGGAGTCTTTATTCCGCAGTCAGCCAAAACCTCAAGCACATAGGCTGTGTTCCGTTGGCTCAGCTTCAGTCTTCCAACAGATGGGTTTTTATTACACTGTTTCATGTTCAGCAGTGCCAGACTGGCCCAATGAACTGGCATCCTCTCCAACCCCTCTAGCCAAACCCTCTAGGGGATTAATGTGTAGTTTGAAAAACAAGGGCCTATGTGATGTGCCAAGCTGTAAAAATTCATCACGGGAAAGGAGATATGGTATGCTGCGGTATGGCCCACCTTTCTAAAAAAACATGAAAAAAAGATATGTACTGTACTGTAAAACCTACAAGCTCTCACAGTCTCATGTCAGAGTTAGACGTTCGCATGTTTCTCAAAATTCTAATTTCGAAGTTGTTCCAAATATCACATTTCAAAGTGTTTATGGTTAAGTTTAAGCATTAACTCCAAATGTTTAAGGTTAGGGCTGCGTTTAAGCATTAACTCAGAATATTTAAGGTTAGGTCTAAGTTTAAGTTTAATAGCGTTCACGGTTGCCCCTAGTGGTCGGTTTCCACATCATCTCCCAACGTACCTCAGACATGGATAGACGTCGATGTCACGGGTGACCTGGCTGTGTTAAACAACAAATGATGAAGCCTGGCTGTGGCAAAGGTAATCTTTCCAGTGTCTGCTGTCAGCTGTATGTGGGTAGGCTTATTAATGAACACAACCATGGCTGAGGGCAAAAACAGGAGGTACAGAGACATGAGGCACCATTAGCACAGAGAGCCTTTGCTGTCCACCCACTCAAAGCCCTTCTGCTTCTGAGTCATACTTTCTGATCCAATAGCGCTTTGATAGACACATTTCATGCAGATAGGTGTTGGATTTGTGATTTCAGTATCTGGACAGCTACATTTGCACTTACACACTCACACACACACACATTCACACAAGCACACGTGCAGCATTCATCAAGAGATTGTGCGTATATACGTGTCGCTGTCCAAGTGCTGAATGTATGAGTATCGTAAGTGTATGTCACTGTCCAGCTGCTGAAATTACAGTCCCTTCTCTCTTGGCTGGCTGTGTGATCTCATGCAGCTCCTCTCTGTTACAGAGTTGGCAGTAGTAGCCCCTCTTGGGACAGTTTGTCCACATCTGGCTGCCGTCCCTAACAGGGACATTGCACTTGGCATTTCTCAGGTCCCGTAATTCTGAGGTCCTGTAACAGTGAGACACAGTGCTTTCTCTTCAGGATGAAAGTAGTAGGTTGCTGAGCGCATTATGGGTGAAAGGCCCCAGATTGGGAGTGGGAGGCCCCGGTGCACAACTGAGCAAGAGGACAAGTACATTAGAGTGTCTATTTTGAGAAACAGTCCTCAACTGGCAGAATGATTAAATAGTACTCGCAAAACACCAGTCTCAACGTCAACAGTGAAGAGGCGACTCTGAGAATTGAAGGCAATTCTGTTAGTCTGCATAGATGCATGCAATGCTTTATTATAAAGGTGATTTTTTTCTACCCTTCAATACTCCCTACTCAAAACAACTTCCCACGGTTATGACGCTAACCACTGGCCAAACCATTTGACTAGAAATCTTGAATGTAGGGCAAACAGTTTACGACTATATAAATGCTTACACATCATGTTGTTTGCTTCAATCTGTCACTTTTTCTCAATGGGAGGAACTTTATGAAAGGCACTCTTGTAAATAAGGTTATTTCCATAGAGTGAGAGTGATGGAGGAAAGAGAAACGCTATACAGACAACCTGAAAACAATCCTCAAAAGAAGCAACACACACACTGAACTGGGAGTAACTAGGTAATGGAAATAACCATCTGGCAGAAGCTAACATGCAAAGCAGTGTTAGCTGTTTTAGAAGACAACCTCACCACATTGACCAATGTAAAACTATACCATCATTGACCAATGTATACAGTGCCTTGCGAAAGTATTCGGCCCCCTTGAACTTTGCGACCTTTTGCCACATTTCAAGTGGGACACAATCATGACGTGGAACGACATTTATTGGATATTTCAAACTTTTTTAACAAATCAAAAACTGAAAAATTGGGCGTGCAAAATTATTCAGCCCCTTTACTTTCAGTGCAGCAAACTCTCTCCAGAAGTTCAGTGAGGATCTCTGAATGATCCAATGTTGACCTAAATGACTAATGATGATAAATACAATCCACCTGTGTGTAATCAAGTCTCCGTATAAATGCACCTGCACTGTGATAGTCTCAGAGGTCCGTTAAAAGCGCAGAGAGCATCATGAAGAACAAGGAACACACCAGGCAGGTCCGAGATACTGTTGTGAAGAAGTTTAAAGCCGGATTTGGATACAAAAATATTTCCCAAGCTTTAAACATCCCAAGGAGCACTGTGCAAGCGATAATATTGAAATGGAAGGAGTATCAGACCACTGCAAATCTACCAAGACCTGGCCGTCCCTCTAAACTTTCAGCTCATACAAGGAGAAGACTGATCAGAGATGCAGCCAAGAGGCCCATGATCACTCTGGATGAACTGCAGAGATCTACAGCTGAGGTGGGAGACTCTGTCCATAGGACAACAATCAGTCATATATTGCACAAATCTGGCCTTTATGGAAGAGTGGCAAGAAGAAAGCCATTTCTTAAAGATATCCATAAAAAGTGTAGTTTAAAGTTTGCCACAAGCCACCTGGGAGACACACCAAACATGTGGAAGAAGGTGCTCTGGTCAGATGAAACCAAAATTGAACTTTTTGGCAACAATGCAAAACGTTATGTTTGGCGTAAAAGCAACACAGCTCATCACCCTGAACACACCATCCCCACTGTCAAACATGGTGGTGGCAGCATCATGGTTTGGGCCTGCTTTTCTTCAGCAGGGACAGGGAAGATGGTTAAAATTGATGGGAAGATGGATAGAGCCAAATACAGGACCATTCTGGAAGAAAACCTGATGGAGTCTGCAAAAGACCTGAGACTGGGACGGAGATTTGTCTTCCAACAAGACAATGATCCAAAACATAAAGCAAAATCTACAATGGAATGGTTCAAAAATAAACATATCCAGGTGTTAGAATGGCCAAGTCAAAGTCCAGACCTGAATCCAATCGAGAATCTGTAGAAAGAACTGAAAACTGCTGTTCACAAATGCTCTCCATCCAACCTTACTGAGCTCGAGCTGTTTTGCAAGGAGGAATGGGAAAAAATTTCAGTCTCTCGATGTGCAAAACTGATAGAGACATACCCCAAGCGACTTACAGCTGTAATCGCAGCAAAAGGTGGCGCTACAAAGTATTAACTTAAGGTGGCTGAATAATTCTGCACGCCCAATTTTTCAGTTTTTGATTTGTTAAAAAAGTTTGAAATATCCAATAAATGTTGTTCCACTTCACGATTGTGTCCCACTTGTTGTTGATTCTTCACAAAAAAATACAGTTTTATATCTTTATGTTTGAAGCCTGAAATGTGGCAAAAGGTCGCAAAGTTCAAGGGGGCCGAATACTTTCGCAAGGCACTGTAACTAACTATACCATCATCATTACAACCAGGAATACGACTTTCCCAAAGTGGATCCTGTGTTTTGCCCACCACCCAGGACAATGGTTTAGATCCCAGCCGGCGAACCTAAACAACCTCGCCGTAAAAGAGGCAAACGAAGCGGTCTTCTGGTCAGGCTCCAGAGACGGACACATCGCGCACCACTCCCTAGAATACTACTCGCCAATGTCCAGTCTCTTGACAACAAGGTTGATGAAATCCGAGCATGGGTAGCATTCCAGAGAGACATCAGAGACTGTAACGTTCTTTGCTTCACGGAAACATGGCTCACTCGAGACACGCTATCGGAGTCGGTGCAGCCAGCTGGTTTCTTCACACATCTCCCCGACGGAAACAACCATCTTTCTGGTAAGAAGAGGGGCGGGGGGGTATGCCTTATGATTAACGAAACGTGGTGTGATCATAACAACATACAGGAACTCAAGTCCTTCTGTTCACCTGACTTAGAATTCCTCACAATCAAATGTCGACCGCATTATCTACCAAGAGAATTCTCTTCGATTATAATCACAGCCATATATATTCCCCCCCAAGCAGACACATTGATGGCCCTGAACAAACTTTATTTGACTCTATGTAAACTGGAAACCACATATCCTGAGGCTGCATTCATTGTAGTGGGGGATTTTAACAAGGCTAATCTGAAAACAAGACTCCCTAAATTCTCTCACCATATCGATTGTGCAACCAGGGCTGCTAAAACCCTGGATCATTGTTATTCCGCAACGCATATAAGGCCCTCCCCCGCCCTCCTTTCGGAAAAGCTGACCACGACTCCATTTTGTTGCTTCCAGCCTATAGACACAAACTAAAACAGGAAGCTCCGGCGCTCAGGTCTGTTCAACGCCGGTCCGACCAATCTGATTCCACGCTTCAAGACTGCTTCAACCACGTGGATTGGGATATGTTCCGCATTGGGTCCAACAACAACATTGACGAATACGCTGATTCGGTGAGTGAGTTCATTAGAAAGTGCATCGGTGATGTCGTACCCACAGCAACTATTAAAACATTCCCAAACCAGAAATCGTGGATTGATGGCAGCATTCGCGCGAAACTGAAAGCGCGAACCACTGCTTTAAACCAGGGCAAGGTGACCGGAAACATGACCGAATACAAACAGTGTAGCTATTCCCTCAAGCTAAGCGTCAGTATAGAGACAAAGTAGAGTTGCAATTCAACGGCTCAGACACAAGAGGTATGTGACAGGGTCTACAGTCAATCACGGATTACAAAAACAAAACCAGCCCCGTCGCGGACCAGGATGTCAGCTCCCAGACAGACTAAATAACTTCTTTGCTCGCTTTGAGAACAATACAGTGCCACTGACATGACCCACTACCAAAACCTGCGGACCTGCTTTGAGAGACTAGTCAAGGACCATATCACTTCCACCCTACCTGACACCCACTCCAATTTGCTTACCGCCCCAATAGGTCCACAGACGATGCAATCGCAACCACACTGCTCACTGCCCTAACCCAACTGGACAAGAGGAATACCTACGTGAGAATGCTGTTCATCGACTACAGCTCAGCATTTAACACAATAGTACCCTCCAAACTCGTCATCACCCTGGGTCTCGACCCCGCCCTGTGCAACTGGGTACTGGACTTCCTGAAGGGCCACTCACAGGTGGTGAGGGTAGGTAACAACATCTCCACCCCGCTGATCCTCAACACTGGGGACCCACAAGGGTACATTCTGAGCCCTCTCATCCCTCTTCACCCACGACTGCGTGGCCATGCACACCTCCAATTCAATCATTAAGTTTGCGGACGACACTACAGTGGTAGGCTTGATTACCAACAACGACGAGACGGCCTACAGGGAGGAGGTGAGGGCCCTCGGAGGGTGGTGTCAGGAAAATAACCTCACACTCAACGTCAACAAAACAAAGGAGATGATCGTGGACTTCAGGAAAATGCAGAGGGAGCACCCCCCTATCCACATCGATGGGACAGTAGTGGAGAGGGTAGTAAGTTTTAAGTTCCTCGGCATACACATCACAGACAAACTGAATTGGTCCACCCACAGACAGCATTGTGAAGAAGGAGCAGCAGCGCCTCTTCAACCTCAGGAGGCTGAAGAAATTCAGCTTGTCACCAAAAGCACTCACAAACCTTTCCAGATGCACAATCGAGAGCATCCTGTCGGGCTGTATCACCGCCTGGTATGGCAACTGCTCCGCCCACAACCATAAGGCTCTCCACAGGGTAGTGAGGTCTGCACAACGCATCACCGGGGGTAAACTACCTGCCCTCCAGGACACCTACACCATCCGATGTCACAGGAAGGCCATAAAGATCATCAAGAACAACAACTCCCGGAGCCACTGCCTGATCACCCCGTTATCATCCAGAAGGCGAGGTCAGTACAGGTGCATCAAATCAGGGACCGACAGACTGAAAAACAGCTTCTATCTCAAGGCCATCAGACTGTTAAACAGCCACCACTAACATACTGACTCAACTCCAGCCACTTTAATAATGGAAATTGATGTAAAAAATGTATCACTAGCCACTTTAAACAATGCCACTTAATATAATGTTTACATACCCTGATGTGTATAGATGTGTAAATTGATGTGTTTAGTGTATATTGATGTGGGCTCATCTGTAAAGGAGACCATGGTCTCAGCATGACTCAGCATGACTCCCTGTCAAAATAAAGTTGAAATAAAAACATGCCAGGGTCACCCCTAGTTCAGTGTCTCTTCCTGTGACTGCTTCCCTGCCGAGATGGTATCAGTGCCAGGGAGAGTGCTGATGCACTGTGAAATGAATTAGTGCCCCTGGCAGGTCATTATAGCTGTGACGTGGCTAAGGCTAATCTGGCTGTCTACAGGGCAGTGGGTCCTTGGGATGGATCACCTAAGTGTTTTACCTCCTGACGCTCATCTGTGCTAATGGTGTTGTCACAGCTCTGGCGTTTTATGGCCACCGTGTGCAATTCCAATGCAAACACTGTGCGGGGGCATCCATAATTCAATAGTTTTACGATACTTGCATAAAAAGGGCAGAATTTAAGTTTACAAGGAGGGAAACAGCTCGTGCTGATATCTTTAGAAAGGGATTTTTTACTTCATGGAAAGCAAAGAAGTGGATCCCGGATTTCATGAGAGCCATATCAAATAAAATCTTCATTCTGCCTGTTAAATGCTTGCATACATAAACATGACGTGGACATGCTGCTATGATGCATTCAGGTATCGTCATGACACTTGTTGGTAATGTATTAGAGCTTTTTATATGGATACTAATGGGCAGATTATGACATTCATCCACGCATTTGATATGTTCTGTGACCTTTATCACTATACTTTGGGATAGCTTTCTGAAAAGCTTTGTACATGGCAGCAGAACTGATATCATGTCCATCTTCAAAACGTTAGGAACAATTTCCTAATATTTATTTGCACCCCCCCCAGAACAGCCTAAATTAGTTGGGGGCAAGGATTCTACAAGGTTGCGAAAGTGTTCCACGGGGATGCTGGCCCATGTCAACTCCAATGCTTCCCACAGTCAAATCAAGTTGCCTGTATTTCCTTTACAGGAAACTGCTGAGCATGAAAAACCCAGCAGCGTTGCAGTTCTTGACACAAACCGGTGTGCCTGGCACCTACTACCATAACCCTGTTCAATGGCCCTTCAATATTTGTCTTGCACATTCACCCTCTGAATGTCACACATACACAATCCATGTCTCAATTGTCTCAAGGCTTAAATATCCTTCTTTAACCTGTCTCCTCCCCTTCATCTGCACTGATTGAAGTAGATTTAACAAGTGACATCAATAAGGGATCATGGCGTTCACCTGGATTCACCTGGTCAGTCTATGTCATGGAAAGAGCATGTTTTGTAAACTCAGTGTATTTCACCCATTGATTTAGTCATCCCTTTCTCCCATTCACCCCTTTCAGACCACTGGCTTTTGTTTATCTGAGCCCTCATGCAGGGAGGAAATAGCTTCATTTCATTATTGAGAAAATATGGAGATGTATCTCTGGCTTCTCACCTGGCAGGAGCTCCTGCTAGGGGTCCAAGGCATAATTACCAGAGTGAGCCTATTGTTCAGTCCTCTATTAGGCCCTTTGTGTACCTGAGGGTTAGCTCATTGTGTGCTGAAGGATTGTTCCGTTTCTGTGGAAACCAGGGATGAAAATCTAACCAGGGATATCGCCATCCTTCATCCTTTCTGATCTGCCATAGCTTAAAAGTAAAGCTGTGGTGTTTAACTATTACTGGTATCCCCTGTCAGCGAATCATTAACAACATTATTAGACACAGTATGTCCCCTGTGACCATTGATATGACTTACATGATCACAGTAAATGGACTGAATTGGACTGAGTTGCTGAATTGAAGCAGCCCTCATTGAAAATAATTGGCCTAAGCATTTCCTAATCCATGAATCAAATTCGGAACTGTCAGAGTTAAAAACGGATTGACCTCAAGCCCAATCAACTGTAATCAATTGACAGTGGTAAGGGTAGATATATACTCCTTTCTGAGGACTGTGTTATTGATTGATTGATTGATTGACAGGGAAGAAAGTGCTTTATTCCTTCCTCTGGATCGTCTTAGTGTGGCCAGTCTCTTAAAATGCCACTCACACATGTCAAGTGTCTCACATCTCAGCTCCCCGCTAAAATCACAAACCTCCACCTCTCAGCACATTTGCTGTCTACCTTCAAAGGAACTGTTTTCTCTCTCCACTGAAGTCTCAGTAGTAAACAGATGTGACGGGGCGTGTAAACACAGAGTGCTAAGCACTTAAAGGAGTCACCCAAATAGAGAGAAACTCTGTCCCAGTTGAGGAAAAAGTAACAGGCAAGTGTCGGAGGGATTCTTTTTTGCATCGACGCCATTGTCAATACAGATTAAGAATCCCGGGATCTGCGTCAAGCACTGAATTAAGTTCCTTGAAGGCAAACTGAGCCTCAGGCTTCTGGATTAAGAAAAAGTGTTCAAAACTATTCCAATTACTTTCAAATAACAACAAGAAATACACACGATAAATGCATTCATTTGTATGGGTCACTTATGGGTTCAGGTTCAGTAGAAATCCTTGCAAATGAAAAATCAGTAGCATACATTAAAATACTGAAGCAATGTCAGTAGCAATGTCAACCTACAAAGCAATACATGGGCTTGCTCCTACCTATCTCTCCCATTTGGTCCTGCCGTATATACCTACATGTACGCTACGGTCACAAGACGCAGGCCTCCTAATTGTCCCTAGAATTTCTAAGCAAACAGCTGGAGGCAGGGCATTCTCCTATAGAGCTCCATTTTTATGGAATGGTCTGCCTACCCATGTGAGAGACGAAGACTCGGTCTCAACCTTTAAGTCTTTACTGGAGATCTTTGTGGGCTATACTCGGCCTTGTCTCAGGATGGTAGGTTGGTGGTTGAAGATATCCCTCTAGTGGTGTCGGGGCTGTGCTTTGGCAAAGTGGGTGGGGTTATATCCTGCCTGTTTGGCCCTGTCCGGGGGTATCATCGGATGGGGCCACAGTGTCTCCTGACCCCTCCTGTCTCAGCCTCCAGTATTTACGCTGCAGTAGTTTATGTGTCGGGGGGCTAGGGTCAGTCTGTTATATCTGGAGTACTTCTCCTGTCTTATCCGGTGTCCTTTGTGAATTTAAGTATGCTCTCTCTAATTCTCTCTTTCATTCTCAGGACCTGAGCCCTAGGACCACGACTCAGGACTACCTGGCATGATGACTTCTTGCTGTCCCCAGTTCACCTGGCCGTGCTGCTGCTCCAGTTTCAACTGTTCTACCTGCGGCTATGGAACCCTGACCTGTTCTCCGGACTTGCTACCCAGACCTGCTGTTTTCAGCTCTCCAGAGAGAGCAGGAGCGGTAGAGATACTCTTAATGATCGGCTATGAAAAGCCAACTGACATTTACTCCTGAGGTTCTGACTTGTTGCACCCTCGACAACTACTGTGATTATTATTATTTGACCATGCTGGTCATTTATTAACATTTGAACATCTTGACCATGTTCTGTTATAATCTCCACCCGGCACAGCCAGAACCATAGTCTGGTTCCTCTCTAGGTTTCTTCCTAGGGAGTTTTGGCCTTCCTAGGGAGTTTTTCCTAGCTACCTTGCTTCTACACCTGCATTGCTTGCTGTTTGGGGTTTTAGGCTGGGTTTCTGTAGAGCACTTTGAGATATCAGCTGATGTAAGAAGGGCTATATAAATAAATGTGATTTGATTTGTAAGGTTCTATCTGTGGTTGAGCATTGACAAATCCACAGAAAGTACAAAAAAAAACTGTCAGTATATCTCCCGTAGCTTTGATTGGACTGATCATGTCAAGTCATACTTTCAGCTTGCAAGCTAGATAAGCTGTCGTTGTGAATCATGTCGACAATCTACTAGCAAATCATTTTCAATCCTCGTGATATGAAGATAAATTAGAAATAAAACATCTCAGTAACATATTTTCCCAGTTCTTATTGTGAGGGATGTTTTGCGCAATGGGCTTTCCTTCCTTTTTAGACTACATAATTAAATACATCAAATGGTAGTCTAAATGCTAACTGCTGTGTCTGCTCTTTATCTCTCTCTCTGTGGTGACTTAAAGAAGAGTAAAGTTAAGGCCTCAACATCTATCTGAATTGACGTCGCTGTCGATTTCTAAAGTGCTAAACAAATAGGCCTGCCTCGTCGCTGCTCGTTTGCTTTCCCTTGCTTATACTGAGAGCTAAGTGTTAATGACATAAGAACATATAATATAACTTTACTGAACATAAAATGGTAATAATGTTTGTGTATGGTCCAAACTCATGTCTGCATGCGTTATTATTGAAGGAGAATGCAGTTCTTATCGAGTTACACAAATCCATATAAGCTATGGTTTGTATATTAGGCTGAATGAACTGTATCGCTGTCAGACGAGGCTCCCCTGATAGCCAGGTGTAGCGGAGGTAAGGATTCACTCCGTGGTGCTGGAAGGAAAGCTCCGCTGTCGGGACAGCTTTCTGTAGTGCCTAACCTGTTGTGGGCACCGTTTGACGCCGTCATAGTGCATTTCATGTATTGTTAAGTGTTGTGTTGTTTTGTGTAGTGGCTTCGCTGGCATGCATCTAAAAAAAAATGTTTCCGTTTGCCCCAAATGCTAGAATTGCCACTGAAATGGACAAATAAGCTCAACATGTGAGGTGAAGAAATTTCCTAAAATGGACACTATAATCCTTGGAGGCAAAGAAATTCCATAGTGAGAAAAAGAGCCTGCAGTTGTCATTCTGTTGAAATGGGTTTTGAAAGTACATCATATATCCACATACTCATCAGAGTCGGGGCTTGCAAGTTTGGTTAAGTGTCTTATTAGATAACTATTTTTGTTCATAATTTTTTTTGGGGGGGGAGCACAAGTTACAATAATGCAATTGTGATTGTTAAGTGTTATATATATCATAACTCTCTGGAGGAATGAGTCCATTCCAGGACCAGGCAGCGGGCAGCGTCAGGGACAAACATCCGGTTAGCCGTGGTGAAGCGGTGTTTAAAGGTTGAGACCGTGTCTGTGTCTCTCACATGGATAGGCAGACCATTCCATAAAAATTGAGATCTATAGGAGAATGCCCTCCAGCTGTTTGCTTAGAAATTCTAGGGACAATTAGGAGGCCTGCGTCTTATGACCGTAGCATACGTGTAGGTATGTACGGCAGGACCAAATCGGAAAGATAGGTAGGAGCAAGCACATGTAATGCTTTGTAGGTTAGCAGTAAAACCTTGAAATTCAGCCCTAGCCTTAACAGGAAGCCAGTGTAGAGAGGCTACCACTGGAGTAATATGATCATATGTTGGGGTTCTAGTTAAGATTCTAGCAGCCGTGTTTAGCACTAACTGATGTTTATTTAGTGCTTTAACCGGGTAGCCGGAAAGTAGAGTATTGCAGTAGTCTAACCTAGAAGTGACAAAAGCATGGATACATTCTGCATAATTTTTGGACAGAAGGTGTCTGATTTTTGCAATGTTATGTAGATGGAAAAAAGCTGTCCTTGAAACAGTCTTGATATGTTTGTCAAAAGAGAGATCAGGGTCCAGAGTAACGACGAGGTCCTTCACAGTTTAATTTGAGACGACTGTACAACCATCAAGATTATTGTCAGATCGAACAGAAGATCTCTTTGTTTCTTGGGACCTGGAACTAGCGTCTCTGTTTTGTCTGAGTTTAAAAGTAAAACATTTTCTGCCATCTACTTCCTTATGTCTGAAACACAGGCTTCCAAGGAAGGCAATTTTGGGGCCTCGAAATTAAAAATAAAAGAGAGCCGCACACTCTAGGAGCTCAGATGCAAAAATGTAATTACCAACGTTTCGACAGCCAAGCTGTCTTCATCAGGGTATAATCACAAACACTGCGGGATGACTCGTTTATATAGTGTCAAAAGACACAGGTGTCTGTAATCATGGCCAAGAGTGGCCTAATATCAGTGGTTAATAATCAAATATTAAAATGTCATACAAAGAACAGCATACAAACAACAAATGGATAGCATACGATCATAGATTAATTTGACTACACAAGCTTACAAACAATTACAATGGCAAAGTCACAATAATCACAAAAATGGCTTCAGATCAAAGTCTACGTTGAGACCGAAGGGCGCAAGGGTCTTTAAATTAAAGATCCAGGCAGCCTCTCGTTTTAACAATAAATTATCAAGGTCCTGTTTGTGGGTGTTTGAAGGATCTACATTTATAAGTGCCATTGCATTGAGCACAGCCATTACATTTGTAATTTCCATCCAGTAGGGGCGCAAATAGATGTTGTTCAGGAATATCTTGGGGTGGTAAATCAGAGTTTACCAATTGGTCTTGAGATTTCTGCCCCGCGAGAATACGACCAAGGGAAGGTCCGAAAACACATTACCGAGACTATCATCGGATTTTAGGATTTTAGGATGTGCCAATGCGTCTTTTCACGAGACTGACCTTGAAAAAGGTCATGTCTCGTTTTGTTTTGAATTTTCTCAATGGCAATATTAATCTGATCATTCTTGTAGCCCCTCTCCTTGAACTTTCTTTGCGTCTCAGCCATATTTCTGTCGAAATATTTTTCAATAATGACAGGAATGGAGGAGATCTTTATTCCAGTGAGATTGCCAAGGCGAACACCGCCATGTTCAGTTTTGCCAAACCTAGATCGAGGCACAGACACGGTCTCAATGGGGATAGCTGAGCTGACAACACTGACTGTGCTAGTGGCAGACTCCTATAAGCTGGAAGGCTGGCTAACAGCCTGCTGCCTGGCCTGCACCCTATCTCACTGTGGAGCTAGAGGAGTTAGAGCCCTGTCAATGTTCATAGATAAGATGAGAGTGAGTCCATCACTCCTCAGCAGGCCAGAATTGGTCCTGTTTGTGGGTGAGTCCCAGAAAGAGGGACAATTATCTACAAATTCTATCTTTTGGGAGGGGCAGAAAACAGTTTTCAACCAGCGATTGAGTTCTGAGATTCTGCTGTAGAGCTCATCACTCCCCTTAACTGGGAGCAGGCCAGAGACAATTACTCGATGCCGACACATCTTTCTTGCTGATTTACACGCTGAAGCTATGTTGCGCTTGGTGACCTCTGACTGTTTCATCCTAGCATCGTTGGTGCCGACATGGATAACAATATCCCTATACTCTCTACACTCGCCAGTTTTAGCCTTAGCTAGCACCATCTTCAGATTAGCCTTAACGTCGGTAGCCCTGCCCCCTGGGAAACAGTGTATGATCGCTGGATGATTCTTTTTAAGTCTAACTCTGCGGTTAATGGAGTCGCCAATGACTAGGGTTTTCAATTTGTCAGAGCTAATGGTGGGAAGCTTCGGCGTCTCAGACCCCGTAACGGGTGGAGGAGAGACCAGAGAAGGCTCAGCCTCTGACTCCGACTCGTTTCTTAAATGGGGAGAACCGGTTGAACGTTTCTGTTGGCTGAATGAGCGACACCAGTTGAGCATTCCTACAGCATTTCCTTCCAGAAGCCATGAGAAAATTGTCTGGCTGTGGGGACTGTGAGAGGGGATTTGTACTACTATCTGTACTTATTGGTGGTTTTCATCCTGACACTATTTCATCCTTTCCTACACTTAAATTACCCTTGCCTAACGATTCTGTCTGAAGCTGGGCTTGCAGCACGGCTATCCTCACCATGAGGCGATCATTCTCCTGTATAGCGACTACAATTTAGAAGGCATAATGTTAATGTTATTACTTAGCTTCAGCTGGTGGAGGTCCTGTAGAACCATGTCCAGATAAAGTGCCCGGGGCGAAAAAGTTGAATGAAAAAAGTTAGCAGGTAGCAAAGTAACATTAGCGACAAAGCATACAGCAGCACGTAAACAAGTCCACAAGTTGTGACCGGAAATGATGTGCCATGTGATGGTGTCAGTGATTTATTTAGAATTTAAGGCACACTTCCCCAGCATGGCTACCACAGCATCCCATCTGGTTTGTGCTTAGTGGGACATCCCATCTGGTTTGTGCTTAGTGACCCAAAACACACCTCCGGGCTGTGTTAGGGCTATTTGACCAACAAGGAGAATGATGGAGTTCTGTGTCAGATGACCTGGCCTCCACAATCATCTGACCTCAACCCAATTGAGATGGTTTGGGAAGAATTGAACCGCAGAGTGAAGGAAAAACGGCTGATAAGTGCTCAGCATATGTGTGAACTCCTTCAAGACTGTTGGAAAAGCATTCCTCATGAAGCCGGTGGAGAGAATGCCAAGAGTGTGCAAAGCTGTCATCAATGCAAAGGGTGGCTACTTTCAAGAATCTCAAATATAAAATAGATTTTGATTTGTTTAACACTTATTTGGTTACTTCATGATTCCATATGTGTTATTTCATAGTTTTGATGTCTTCACTATTATTCTACAATGTAGAAAATAGTAAAAAGAATGAAAAACCCTGGAATGAATTGGTTATGTCCAAACATTTGACTGGTATATTTGACATTGGTCTACGTGCCTTTCCTTGGGTAGAATGTCAGATCTCAATGATTGGATAAGTATTTAACATCACCAGTAGCCATCCTTATGATATATAACTTGTCAAACGTGCAATGTGACCACAAACAGAGATCTAAATATAATGATGAGATGACAATTTCTACGCCCTAACAATGGGAGTCGTCCCAAAAACTGGAAGGCAGGCGAAAAACTTAGGTCCAAAATATGCCATGGAAATGCATTGGATTTTGGACAGATGATGGCGAGAGGTGCATTGCCTCTTTCTCTCTGCTGCAAAAGAGACCGGTCAGAATGCCTGACTGAAATATGGAACTAATATAATATTTGGGGTAAATTAGTGGTGTTAAAATTGTTTGATGAAATGCGGGACATGATTGTTTGGTTGTGGGACAAAGGGCCAAAATGTGGGACTTTTCCACACAATACAAGGCATGTGGTCACCCTAACCATATCCCTTATTTGATATGGTTCCCATATGCTTTTACACCAAGTTTATATTTGTAAACGAATAGAAAATAGAAGTGGGAGACTTATGCGAGCACTGCTCCAGATCACCTGATATCCTCCACAAGGGGTGAGAGAAGCATTTCGCTACACCTGCAATAACATCTGATAAAAGTGTGCATGTGACCAATAACATTTGATTTGAAGAGGGAGAGAGAGACCTGACTCGAGTCAAACTAAACTGTCTATCATATAGCAGGGCAGAGCATGTGTCCGACTCCAACCCCACACAACTGAATTAGTAAAAGCATAAATCATGAGCGCACCGCTTACAAAACAGAGCTGAGAGGTCTCCGTGCCGAATCGGGCCGGTTCCAACCAACTAAATCCAGCAAAGTCACACAATCATTAGAAATAATTGCTCAACAAACCACACCACTGCACAACAACTGCGTTCAAGAAGAGAAAAAGCACATTTGACCAGTTTCAGTAGCCAATGCCATACTATCCACAAGCTATTGTGCATGGAGCACAAGCGTAGCCAACACATTAATATTGCAACATTATGACATTTTGTAACACAGCAAAACCCAATTAAAACATCCCCAAAAGGCATTGAATATAGAATATTAACTGCATGATGGTAGCTTATTAAACCATTGGTCTTACCTCACTGCTGGGCCAGGCCAGCAGTCATAAAACATCAATAGTGGCCTTGCTCTGCGGGGCTGATAAAGGCCCTCATTAGGGCTTGTGTCCAGAATTTTACAGTGAACATGTATAAGGGACAGCTTTGTCAGCCTTTTCTCCTGCTCATTGTGCTGCATATCTACGTCTTTAGGTGGAGAAGGGTGAACGTCCTCTCCGTGGACCTGACAGAGATCAAAAGACAGAGGCCCAGTTTGATTAGGGTTTCTACTTCTCTGAAGAGACCTCTCGGGTTGTGGGTGAAGCTGGGCCAGAGTTGAATCAACACCTGGGACAGTGATGGATTGGGTATTTTTTCTCCCAACATGTGGAGTTGGGAGATGGTGAGGTGATGGGAGTCAAGCGACTGTGCATCCAGTTGAGTAATTTTGCTGCGTCAATGAGGGTTTTCTCACGTATTGCTGATATTCCTAGCCCTTCCTGGTCAAATATTCTCTCTACTTCTGATTGCACAAGATCAATCAAATCAAATGTATTTATATAGCCCTTCTTACATCAGCTGATATCTCAAAGTGCTGTACAGAAACCCAGCCTAAAACCCCAAACAGCAAGCAGTGCAGGTGTAGAAGCATAGTGGCTAGGAAAAACTCCCTAGAAAGGCCAAAATCTAGGAAGAAACCTAGAGAGGAACCAGGCTATGAGGGGTGGCCAGTCCTCTTCTGCCTGTGCCGGGTGGAGATTATAACAGAACATGGCCAAGATGTTCAAATGTTCATAAATGACCAGCATGGTCAAATAATAATAATCACAGTAGTGCAGCAAGTCAGCCCCTCAGGTGTAAATGTCAGTTAGCTTTTCATAGCCAATCATTAAGAGTATCTCTACCGCTCCTGCTGTCTCTAGAGAGTTAAAAACAGCAGGTCTGGGACAGGTAGCATGTCCGGTGAACAGGTCAGGGTTCCATAGCTTCAAAGACCCCACTTTTTCTGGTTCCACCATTTCGGTCTCCATTGCGTGGTGATAGCGGGCTGGGCTAACTCCTAACCTACAGGAAGGAATGAACCGGAAACGTTCAATCTCGTGGAGGTGCATTGTCAATGATTGGTTGTAGCCTACAGTTTGAAGATTTTATTTTTGTAAATATCCCATGTTTTTTTCTCTTTTCCATACCCTATTTATATCAATAATGCAACGGAAAATGTTAATATTTTATTATTGGGAAAAGTGATATTTAAATAGAGCTCATCTCTTCAATTCCTAGAGTTATTTGGCAAATGTAAGTGTTTTGTAAACCTCAGAATCCACTCTCTGATACTATATAGAGCAACTAAAAGAATTTCCTGCATGTGACTCTGTAGTAGGATTTGAAAAAGTTACTTTTTGGAATTTTGACGAAACTGCTTATAGCACAAATTATGTCTGTGAGATCAAAATTCTAACATCATTCATGTGTGAAATAGACTTATTAAGGAAGGGTCAAGGATGGAGCGGGGCACAGATATTTCAATTCTAAATTCACATGCAGTCAAAATTGCTGCCTCAGCACCGTTAATAGTACACCTAGTCTCCATTTCCAAACTGTACCACCTCCCCTTACGTGTCAGCCCAGCCAAGGTCAAAGGGAGATGAGAGAGTCTAAACGGACACGCCTGGTGCACAAATTGATAATGTTTGTCGCGTAGGGAGAGTTGAGTGGAGACTAACGGATTCGGCTCAGTCAGTTCATTTCAGTTCAGTCAGTCCTTACCAGCTAGCTAGTTTATGCTTGTGGCTAAAACTAAAATTAGACACTTGTCTGCCGAAGTTGGAATTATTCCATTTTTATCTGAGTGATTATTATTATTTTATTTTTTTACAAAAATAGATGAAATGCTTAAAGGCTTTATCTCCCTTAAAATATTCATTAGCCACCCCTAAATAAATAAATATATCAGTCAATATATTTTCTCTGTGATTTCTTTTTTCTTCCGTCAACCGTTCCATAGCATCTTAAACTACTTACCGGACAGGCACTAGGACCTGGGGGAGGCTAGGTCTACTTGTATCTAACATTTTGTTTAGCGTTAGCTACTGCTGTGGCTTGAGACTGCAAGCTAACAATAAACTGACAGGAAAAGGCTCTGACAGGACGGTTTCATGCAGATAGGCTACGATGTGAATTTGTAGTAAGTTAGAACAGAGAGAGAGAGAGAGAGAGAGAGAGAGAGTATTCACTACTATAGACTTTGGTCATAATCAAAGCTTTGTTAACCAATAGGTGTTTATGTGAGGCTGCCTTTAAGTTATAGTGTAACAGATATTGCGAGCTAGCTAACGGTGTCTTTTAAATTCAACAAAAGTTATATGCCGATGATATCTAGTTAACGTTGCATGTAATGTAGTTTTTGCTATCTGTGCCAGGCTATAAATGAGAAAGATGACATAACATCAGGCACATATATTTTCATACTCAATTGCTTTCATTCAGTAGGCCATCGCAAAAACAATTATCAGTAGGTCATGTGTAGAAAAGGTGACATAGTGTTGATCACAATGTCATTGTATTATCCTCAATTTCTCTACTGTAGGCTAGCTAACGACTAACGTTAGATGGATATACGGAAACTCTTCAGGAGAGGCAGTGCCAGCAGCTCTGCCAAAGGCCAATCCGGTGAGAAATGAAGATTTTACCAGTTCAAACTTAAACTGATTAACCTATTCACCTATTAAGCCTTGAGTAAATATGAGTTTAATAACAATACATGTCAGAACACAGCAGACAAGAATGAGGGAAAGAAGCTGGAGGCAGTCAGGGCTGAGGGAGCATGTCTGATGAAGGTTAGTGATAAAAAAAAAATGCAAGTAGATGTTTAAGCTTTCAATTCAATTTGTACAGCATATGACAGCATATGTCTTACTTTGTTAGCGTCACACCCTGACCATAGTAAGCTGTTTATTCTCTGCGTTGGTTGGGGCGTGATAGTGACTTGGGTGGGTGATCTAGGTGTTTTGTATTTCTATGGTGGCCTGATATGGTTCCCAATCAGAGGCAGCTGTTCATCGTTGTCTCTGATTGGGGATCATATTTAGGTAGCCATTTCCCCATTGTTTTTCGTGGGATCTTGTCTACATTTAGTTGCCATAGTGCACACCAGTAGCGTCACGTTTCATTTGTGCTTTATAGTTTTGGTGAGTTTCAGTTTATTAAAATATGTGGAACTCTACTCATGCTGCGCCTTGATCTACTCCTTTCAACGATTGTGACAGTTAGGCATAAATAAATTATGTTCATAATATCTTAAAGGGTCATGCAGAAAGAGAGGCTTCTATGCAAGGCAGAGATCAACATACGAGCTGTATAAGTGAGAGAGAGCAAGCATGCCCAGAGAAAGAGGAACAGCGAACAGATCCAGAGAGAGAGAGACAACAAACAGATCCAGAGACAGAGGGACAACCAACAGATCCAGAGAGGGAGGGACAACAAACAGATCCAGAGAGGGAGGGACAACAAACAGATCCAGAGAGGGAGGGACAACAAACAGATCCAGAGATGGAGGGACAACAAACAGATCCAGAGAGGGAGGGACAACAAACAGATCCAGAGAGGGAGGGACAACAAACAGATCCAGAGAGGGAGGGACAACAAACAGATCCAGAGAGGGAGGGACAACAAACAGATCCAGAGAGGAAGGGACAACAAACAGATCCAGAGAGGGAGGGACAACAAACAGATCCAGAGAAGGAGGGACAACAAACAGATCCAGAGAGGGAGGGACAACAAACAGATCCAGAGAGAGAGGGACAACAAACAGATCCAGAGAGGGAGGGACAACAAACAGATCCAGAGAGGGAGGGACAACCAACAAATCCAGAGAGGGAGGGACAACAAACAGATCCAGAGAAGGAGGGACAACAAACAGATCCAGAGAGGGAGGGACAACAAACAGATCCAGAGAGAGAGGGACAACAAACAGATCCAGAGAGGGAGGGACAACCAACAGATCCAGAGAGGGGGGGACAACCAACCGATCCAGAGAGGGAGGGACAACAAACAGATCCAGACAGGGATGGACAACAAACAGATCCAGAGAAGGAGGGACAACAAACAGATCCAGAGAAGGAGGGACAACAAACAGATCCAGAGAAGGAGGGACAACAAACAGATCCAGAGAGGGAGGGACAACAAACAGATCCAGAGAGGGAGGGACAACAAACAGATCCAGGGAGGGAGGGACAACAAACAGATCCAGGGAGAGAGGGACAACAAACAGATCCAGAGAGAGAGGGACAACAAACAGATCCAGAGAGAGAGGGACAACAAACAGATCCAGAGTGAGAGGGACAACAGACAGATCCAGAGAGAGAGACAACAAACAGATCCAGAGAGGGAGGAACAACAAACAGATCCAGAGAGAGAGGGACAACAAACAGATCCAGAGAGGGAGGGACGGACAACAAACAGATCCAGAGAGAGAGGGACAACAAACAGATCCAGAGAGGGAGGGTCAACAAACAGATCCAGAGAGGGAGGGAACAACAAACAGATCCAGAGAGGGAGGGACAACAAACAGATCCAGAGAGAGAGGGACAACAAACAGATCCAGAGAGAGGGGGACAACAAACAGATCCAGAGAGAGAGGGACAACAAACAGATCCAGAGAGGGAGGGACAACAAACAGATCCAGAGAGGGAGGGACAACAAACAGATCCAGAGAGAGAGAGGGAGGGACAACAAACAGATCCAGCGAGAGAGGGACAACAAACAGATCCAGAGAGGGAGGGACAACAAACAGATCCAGAGAGAGAGGGACAACAAACAGATCCAGAGAGAGAGGGACAACAAACAGATCCAGAGAGGGAGGGACAACAAACAGATCCAGAGAGGGAGGGACAACAAACAGATCCAGAGAGAGAGGGAGGGACAACAAACAGATCCAGCGAGAGAGGGACAACAAACAGATCCAGAGAGGGAGGGACAACAAACAGATCCAGAGAGGGAGGGACAACAAATAGATCCAGAGAGGGACAACAAACAAATCCAGAGAAGGAGGGACAACAAACAGATCCAGAGAGGGAGGGACAACAAACAGATCCAGAGAGGGAGGGACAACAAACAGATCCAGAGAGGGAGGAACAACAAACAGATCCAGAGAGAGAGGGACAACAAACAGATCCAGAGAGGGAGGGATGGACAACAAACAGATCCAGAGAGAGAGGGAAAACAAACAGATCCAGAGAAGGAGGGACAACAAACAGATCCAGAGAGGGAGGGACAACAAACAGATCCAGAGAGGGAGGGACAACAAACAGATCCAGAGAGGGAGGGACAACCAACCGATCCAGAGCGGGAGGGACAACCAACAGATCCAGAGAGGGAGGGACAACCAAAAGATCCAGGGAGGGAGGGACAACAAACAGATCCAGAGAGGGAGGGACAACAAACAGATCCAGAGAAGGAGGGACAACAAAAAGATCCAGAGAGAGAGAGGGACAACAAACAGATCTAGAGAGAGAGGGACAACAAACAGATCGAGAGAGACAGGGACAACAAACAGATCCAGAGAGAGAGGGACAACAAACAGATCCAGAGAGAGAGAGGGACAACAAACAGATCCAGAGAGAGAGAGGGACAACAAACAGATCCAGAGAGAGTGGGTCAACAAACAGATCCAGAGAGAGAGGGACAACAAACAGATCCAGAGTGAGAGGGACAACAGACAGATCCAGAGAGGGAGGAACAACAAACAGATCCAGAGAGAGAGGGACAACAAACAAAACAGATCCAGGGAGGGAAGGACGGACAACAAACAGATCCAGAGAGAGAGGGACAACAAACAGATCCAGAGAGGGAGGGACAACAAACAGATCCAGAGAGGGAGGGACAACAAACAGATCCAGAGAGGGAGGGACAACAAACAGATCCAGAGAGGGAGGGACAACAAACAGATCCAGAGAGGGAGGGATAACAAACAGATCCAGAGAGGGAGGGACAACAAACAGAACCAGAGAGGGAGGGACAACAAACAGATCCAGAGAAGGAGGGACAACAAACAGATTCATAAAGAGAGTGACAACAAACAGATTCATAAAGAGAGTGACAACAAACAGATCAAGAGAGGGAGGGACAACAAACAGATCCAGAGAGGGAGGGACAAAAAACAGATCCAGAGAGAGAGGGACAGCAAACAGATCCAGAGAGGGAGGGACAACAAACAGATCCAGATGGAGAGGGAGGGACAACAAACAGATCCAGAGAGAGGGACAACAAACAGATTTAGAGAGGGAGGGACAACAAACAGATCCAGGTAGGGAGGGACAACCAACAGATCCAGAGAGGGAGGGACAACAAACAGATCCAGAGAGGGAGGGACAACAAACAGATCCAGAGAGAGAGAGACAACAAACAGATCCAGAGAGAGAGGGACGGACAACAAACAGATCCAGAGAGAGAGGGACAACAAACAGATCCAGAGAGGGAGTGACAACAAACAGATCCAGAGAGGGAGGGACAACAAACAGATCCAGAGAGGGAGGGACAACAAACAGATCCAGAGAGGGAGGGACAACCAACCGATCCAGAGCGGGAGGGACAACAAACAGATCCAGAGAGGGAGGGACAACCAAAAGATCCAGAGAGGGAGGGACAACAAACAGATCCAGAGAGGGAGGGACAACAAACAGATCCAGAGAAGGAGGGACAACAAAAAGATCCAGAGAGAGAGAGGGACAACAAACAGATCCAGAGAGAGAGGGACAACAAACAGATCCAGAGAGACAGGGACAACAAACAGATCCAGAGAGGGAGGGACAACAAACAGATCCAGAGAGGGAGGGACAACAAACAGATACAGAGAAGGAGGGACAACAAACAGATCCAGAGAGGGAGGGACGGACAACAAACAGATCCAGAGAGAGAGGGACAACAAACAGATCCAGAGAGGGAGGGACAACAAACAGATCCAGAGAGGGAGGGACAACAAACAGATCCAGAGAGGGAGGGACAACAAACAGATCACGAGAGGGAGGGACAACAAACAGATCCAGAGAGGGAGGGACAACAAACAGAACCAGAGAGGGAGGGACAACAAACAGATCCAGAGAAGGAGGGACAACAAACAGATTCATAAAGAGAGTGACAACAAACAGATTCATAAAGAGAGTGACAACAAACAGATCAAGAGAGGGAGGGACAACAAACAGATCCAGAGAGGGAGGGACAACAAACAGATCCAGAGAGAGAGGGACAGCAAACAGATCCAGAGAGGGAGGGACAACAAACAGATCCAGATGGAGAGGGAGGGACAACAAACAGATCCAGAGCGAGGGACAACAAACAGATTTAGAGAGGGAGGGACAACAAACAGATCCAGGGAGGGAGGGACAACCAACAGATCCAGAGAGGGAGAGACAACCAACCGATCCAGAGAGGGAGGGACCACCAACAGATCCAGAGAGGGAGAGACAACAAACAGATCCAGAGAGGGAGGAACAACAAACAGATCCAGAGAAGGAGGGACAACAAACAGATCCAGAGAGGGAGGGACAACAAACAGATCCAGAGAGAGAGGGACAACAAACAGATCCAGAGAGAGAGGGAGGGACAACAAACAGATAAAGAGAGAGGGATAACAAACAGATCCAGAGAGAGGGACAACAAACAGATCCAGAGAGAGAGGGAGGGACAACAAACAGATCCAGAGAGAGAGGGAGGGACAACAAACAGATCCAGAGAGGGAGTGACAACCAACCGATCCAGAGAGGGAGAGACCACCAACAGATCCAGAGAGGGAGGGACAACAAACAGATCCAGAGAGGGAGGAACAACAAACAGATCCAGAGAAGGAGGGACAACATACAGATCCAGAGAGGGAGGGACAACAAACAGATCCAGAGAGGGAGGGACAACAAACAGATCCAGAGAGGGAGGGACAACAAACAGATCCAGAGAGGGAGGGACAACAAACAGATCCAGAGAAGGAGGGACAACAAACAGATCCAGTGAGAGAGGGACAACAAACAGATCCAGAGAGAGAGGGACAACTAACAGATCCAGAGAGAGAGAGGGACAACAAACAGATCCAGAGAGAGAGGGACAACAAACAGATCCAGAGAGAGAGGGACAAGAAACAGATCCAGAGAGAGAGGGACAACAAACAGATCCAGAGTGAGAGGGACAACAGACAGATCCCGAGAGAGAAACAACAAACAGATCCAGAGAGGGAGGAACAACAAACAGATCCAGATAGAGAGGGACAACAAACAGATCCAGAGAGAGAGGGACAACAAACAGATCCAGAGAGAGAGAGGGAAAACAAACAGATCCAGAGAGAGAGGGACAACAAACATATCCAGAGAGGGAAGAACAACAAACAGATCCAGATAGAGAGGGACAACAAACAGATCCAGAGAGAGAGGGACAACAAACAGATCTAGATAGAGAGGGACAGCAAACAGATCCAGAGAGAGAGGGACAACAAACAGATTCAGAGAGGGGGGGGGGGGGGGCAACAAACAGATCCAGAGAGGGATGGACAACAAACAGATCCAGAGAGGGAGGGACAACAAACAGATCCAGAGAGGGAGGGACAACAAACAGATCCAGAGAGGGAGGGACAACAAACAGATCCAGAGAGGGAGGGACAACAAACAAATCCAGAGAGGGAGGGACAACAAACAGATCCAGAGAGGGAGGGTCAACAAACAGCCACAAGAGCCACAACAGCCTTCCATTCAGCCACAAGAGCATTAGTGAGGTCGGGCACTTATGTTGGGCGACCTCACTAATCGGGCACTTATGTCGAGCGATTAATATCAAAGGTGTTTGATGGGGTTGAGGTCAGGACTCTGTGCAGGCCAGTCAAGTTCTTCCACACCGATCTTGACAAACCATTTCTGTATGGACCTCGCTTTATGCACAGGGGCATTGTCATGCTGAAACGGGAAAGTGCATTCCCCAAACTGTTTCCACAAAGTTGGAAGCACAGAATAGTCTAGAATGTCATTGTGTGCTGTAGTGTTAAGATTTCCCTTCACTGGAACTAAGGGGCCTAGCCTGAACCATGAAAAACCGCCCCAGACCATTTTATCTCATCCAGCAAACTTTACAGTTGGCGCTATGTATTCGGGTAGGGAGCGTTCTCCTGGCATCCACCCAACCCAGATTTGTCTGTCAGACTGCCAGATGGTGACGTGTTCTCTGGAGTGACGAATCACACATTGCCACTGCTCCATAGTCCAATGGTGGCAAGCTTTACACCACTATATCTAACGCTTGGCATTGTACATAGAGATATTAAGCTTTTTCTTCGGCTGCTCGGCCATGGAAACCCATTTCATGAAGCTCCAGACTAACAGTTCTTGTGCTGACAGTTCTAGTGCTGACGTTGCTTCCAGAGGCAGTTTGAAACTTAGTAGTGAGTGTTGCAACCGAGGACTTTTTATGCGCATCAGCAGTAGGTGGTCCCATTGTGTTACCTTGTGAGGTCTACCACTTCACGAACTGACTTGTTAGAAATGTGGCATCCTAGGACAGTGCCACATTTAAAGTCACTGAGCTCTTCAGTAAGGCCATTCTACTGCCAATGTTTGTGTGCTCGATTTTATACACCTGTCAGCAACAGGTGTGGCTGAAATAGCCGAATTCACTAATTCTAAGGGGTGTCCACATACTTTTGTATATATAGTGTACGTCATTCATTCATCCTCCAAGGGAAAGGGGGATACCTAGTCAGTTGTACAACTGAATGCATTCAATTGAAATGTTTCTTCCGCATTTAACCCAACCCCTCTGAATCAGAGGTCTTCAGCACCTGGGGGACAGTGGGTTAACTGCCTTGCTCAGGGGCAGAACAACTGATTTTTACCTTTTCAGCTCGGGGATTCGATCGAGCAACCTCTTGGTTATTGGCACAATGCTCCTACCCGCCAGGCTACCTGCAGCCCAGGAAGATATGAGGTAAAGCAAAGAGCAAGCCGGGGCTAATTAAACAAAGTAAAGTGTCATAAATCCCACAGGCTGACATCATAGGAAAGGTCAGGTATGTTTGAGCTCAGCCGAGCCTTCAGCAGCCCGCAATACTTTTCTAAGGCTGGCCTATAAAAAATGCAGCCGGGGCTCAACATTTCCACCCGGATCACATAACTCTTTGTGTCCTCCTATCTGAGCTCTCCCCAGTGCAAACACTAAATGAGAAGGTGTGTCTATGTGGCACGCCGCATCACACGAGGGGATTTGAATTGTTTGTCACACTGATGCTTTACTGCCTTGAAAGGGAAATGTGTATTGTAGAAACAGGGATGGATATGAAGACAGCCTTTGATGGTGGAGGAGTTGGAAGGGGCTATCAGTTACATCACATTAACATTACAAAGCTGTCTCGGGCCATTGATTAATCAATAAGAAAAATAAATAGAAATAGAGAGAGAGACAAAGAGAGGGAGGAGGAGGAGTAAGAGGAGAAACACAATCAGTTCCATTTAAGAGAAGGACGTTTGTCAAGGTCTTGATGAGCCAATATAGTACTTTAGAAAAGATTCCAGCTTCAGTGCTGTCACAGCAGGCCCTTTCATTGAAGACGTTCTTCACCGACATGAAGTTAAATGCAATTTATGCGTGTATTATGAATGTAGAATACATGTAGGTGTTCCCGTATTCCTATATTGGATCACTGGCAGAATTGGTAGAATATGTTATAATGCCTCATTTGAAAAAGAGGTATGATCAATCCTATACCAGAGAGGCTTTTGTGTGCAGGGTGTCACAGGTTAGAGAAGAAACTGATCTGTCTCGCCATCTGTACAGACAGGGATGCTGGGTGAAAAACAGTGTGTCCTCTGTGGAGAAGTAGAGCACATCTCCATGTAATCCCTTAGAAAATGAATATGCACAGAGCACGGGAGCCGTCAAAGGAACAATAGCCTGCAGATAGATTTACCCCCAAAAAACAAATGGCGAGATAAGCCTCCTAAAGGGAATAAAATACATACTTGCCACAATCACAGTGGCTATGTAAACAAAACAATAACGTACCTGGCGTTGACAACTATATGAATGGATAGGTTACTCGCTGTACTTGCTCGTGGCCTTTAATCACACAGTTCTTATAAGGAGTACATTCCTGCTCGGTCGTGACCATTAACCAAATGGATTCAAATCAAATTCTATTTGTCACATGCGCAGAATACAATGGGTATAGACTTAACCGTGAAATGTTTGCTTGCGAGCCCATCCCAACAATGCAATTATAAAAGAAAAAGAAAGATAGTAAAACAAGAGGAATAAAATACACAAGAATGTTCATTAATACACATTAATACACATTAGGGATTCGAGAGCGCCATGTGATGCCTCAATTAGAATATGGCGTGGTGTTTCATATGGAAGCTTCAATCACTGGACTGATCTGAGGTCATTTATGTGTAACAACTGCAAACGTCAAAGGTTAGGTGGGTGTAAACCATGTACATAATGAGTGTTTAGTATTTATGAGCAAATGCCAACCAACATACTCTATACAGTATATACAAAGGTATGTGGACACCCCTTCAAATTAGTGGATTTGGGTATTTCGGCCACACCCGTTGCTGACAGGTGTATAAAATTGATCACACAGCCAATCGAGCACACAGCGAAGTAGTAGGCTACACAAGCTCACAGAACGGGACCAGCAGAGTGCTGAAGCGTGTAGCGCGTAAAAATCGTCTGTCCTCAGTTGCAACACTGGCTATCGAGTTCCAAACTGCCTCTGGAAGCAACGTCAGCACAAAAATTGTTCGTCGGGAGCTTCATGAAATGGGTTTGCATGGCTGAGCAACTGCACACAAGCCTAAGATCACCATGCGCATTGCCAAAGCGTCGGCTGGAGGGGTGGTAAGCTCACCTCCATTGGACTCTGGAGCATTGGAAACGTGTTCTCTGGAGTGATGACTCATGCTTCATACACATACACACACACAAACACACGGGTATATTTGTATGCAAGCAGAATATGCAAGATCACTTAAAACACATCTAGCCGTGCCTGAATACCTCCCAGCCAGTCAGCTAGTCCGACAGCAGTCCATCAGCAGAACTCTGATCTGCTCATTTGAGATAAAAGAAGGCAGGCCAGCTCTCCAGGGCATTAACAAGCACTCCTACACCTTACCATCTCTCAATCCACCTCTCAGTCCTCACTGTGTCATTTCAGTTAGAGCCATCTCAGGGAGAAAAATACAGCAAAAGTATGAGCCAACTATATTAAAGGAACCGCAAATGAACATAACTTTGGCTGCTCTTTTTTTGGATTCTCTTGAATAATTCAT
This sequence comes from Oncorhynchus mykiss, assembly GCF_057628025.1. Lineage (NCBI taxonomy): Eukaryota > Metazoa > Chordata > Actinopteri > Salmoniformes > Salmonidae > Oncorhynchus > Oncorhynchus mykiss. Next base: position 29,277,423 of record NC_143038.1, read on the forward strand.
AACACTTTCGAGATGGAATATGAAATCATCAGCATATCCACAAATCATATCCAGTTTTGACAGGGCTTTAATCCAGCCCTGAAAAATGTATGGTTTTAAAATAAATATGAGGTGCATATGAATAAGGCCTCCAACTATAGAGGAGACAAAGAGTTCATGATCACTAGCCTAGAGTCATGCACATTATTTCACAATGATGATCATTTACTGTATTTTGCCCGAGGATCTAGCACAGCTAGCTTTTCCTAAAACATTATTTTACAACACAGTTTCTCATAAGGCTTTATATGCTGCACTGTAGGTTATGGCCAGCCCAGTTCCAAAGCTGCTTGAGACTAACACATTCCTTGGTACTAAAATATATATTGTGGACGTTTAGAGCCACTGAACACTGAACGATTGCACATGTGTTTTTTTGTTGTTGTTCATCAGAAAAACGAGATTTCAGTCTTGGAGATTTCAGTCTTGGTTTCCTGACCGATTCTGTGTTTGGTTAATGATGTGTGCCCCCCCATGAGACACTGTAGACACGGAAGCCTATTTCACATCCTCAAAATCCCCAGAATGAATCAAAGATAACTCAAGAAATCTGTCATAAATGTTGACGTTTTTGCCGAGGATGTCTTAGTTGCGCAATTTCACCTCTAACTATGGTGTTTAGTACAGTGTTTCTCAAGAGATAAATGTGCGACGTGTAAACAAAGTCGGAGCTGCTGGGCAGGTCTGTCTCACTGTCTGTGCTATTGGATAGAGAAAAATCACCGCAGCTGTTCACCCCATGTTCACCCCATCAAATCCAAACCCAACCTTCATTTACCCGTTGCGATGCATGGATGTTCCAAGACAGACTATGACCAAAATGATCCTATTTACACTTTGTAGTCAATTTTGACACTAGAATAACTGTTTTTGACTCATATCGATGCTGTCTGTCTTCAAAGGGATTGGTTACTTTGTAAAGGCAGTCGCTCTTTAAGCCACTGCATCTTAAAAATATTTGAAGTGAATCCCAACCGTGGAATTAGGCTTTATAGTTTACGCATACTGTGCACTGCCGGCCATTTCTCAAGGACTCTCTGTCTCCCAACACATCACTAGTACTACAGTACTTTGCATGCAACCAAGCATAGCTCTAAACCTGACTACTCAACACCACAAACACATTAGTCTTTCATCTTATTTGAAGGCAATTTTACCTCCGATTTTCTGTTTAATGTGTCAAAAACAATGCAATCACGAGCTTCGATTTCAAGTTTCCCTATCTGAAGGCTGTGGGGTAGAGTTATAATTTAATCGTTCTGGCTATTGTTATTTAGCAAACACTTATAATGAGATTTGGTTTCATTCTGAAAGTAATTTCTCCTCCTGTTCCCTGCAAAGGAAGATTATGTGAGCCAATGAACTGGAAAAGCATGATGAAGTCATTACTAAACTATTATTCTGACATAATGATGTGCATAATGATTAATATATGATAAGCCACATAATGCATGATAACTACCTATTTGAATATCATAATATTTGTTTTCTCTACGCCAATCTGAATAAAATTGATGAAATAAATTAATACTAGATCTCTAGACCAAGAATCCACCCTGCAGTGCCTTCAGAAAATATTTATACCCCTTAATTTATTCCACATTTTGTTGCGTTACAGCCTGAATTTGAAATAGATTTTTTTTTTAAATCTCTACTTGTTTAAAAAAAATGTTTGCAAATGTATTGAAAATGAAATACAGAAATATTTAATTTACATAAGTATTCACATCACTGAGTCAATCAGTGGCGGTCAGTGCCGTTTATTATGAGGGAGGACGATTTGTTTTTTCATGAGCATGACCTTATTTCTAATACAGCATGTTGGATGACTGTCATTCATATTCCATTCACCCAGTTCAATGTACAATCAATAGGTTTAGGCTACTACATGATGCTTGAATGTTGCCTTTACCCATCATGAGGTTGCTACAACCTAGCCAATGAAATAAAGTTTACAATGTAGGTGCACAGAGGTTTAGAGAAACATTTGAGATGACAGACAGTGACACGTGGACAGACAGTGACACATTCAATACCGCCTGTCAGTCTTACTTGCAACTTGCTTACCTAGGGTGTAATCATTAGCCCAACAGCTGCAAACAAGAGTTTCTATTGGACAAATTTAGGTATTTTTACTCCTTTTCATTTGCTTCCGTTTAAGAAATGTTTTTCAACAAAATCCGCAGAGTTAATACCCCCTGATCACACATAAACGCAGTTCACTTTCATAGCAGCCACGTTGTATTCCTTCTCGCCTCTATGCACTTTCCTATTCTCACCTTTTCCTTTCGTTTGTGAACTTCAATGAACAACACATCAGCTGCATGTGACCAGGAGAAAAAAAACATTTCCAAGCTAAACCATGTCATAACACAGCCTACATCGTTGTCCCCATGTTAGCTAAAGTAACGTCCTAGTCAACATAGCTAATATAACTAATGCCTTAGTAAACCCAATACATTTATGTATGTCACGTTCTGACCTTAGCTCCTTTGTTTTGTCTTTGTTTTAGTATGGTCAGGGCGTGAGTTGGGGTGTGCAGTCTGTCCTTTTTCTATAATTTGGGATTTCTGTGTTTGGCCTGGTATTGTTCTCAATCAGAGGCAGCTGTCAATCGTTGTCCCTGATTGAGAAACATACTTAGGTAGCCTGGTTTCACCTTTGAGTTGTGGGTGATTATTTTCTGTTGTGTGTTTTTTGTGTATTCACCGTACAGGACAGTTTTGGTTTAATTTCGTTCTCTTTGTTGTTTTATTCTTTAGTGTTCTGAGTTATAATAAATATCATGAACATTTACCACGCTGCGCATTGGTCCTCCGATCCTTCCTACTACTCCTCCTCCGTTACAATGCAGTCACGTTACAGTGTATAGTCAGTAAGCAGTTACACCGGCGGGCCCCGGTGGCAAAAAATCTATAAAACCAAAAGCTTACCTTAACTTGGAAGAGTTCCAGTGTTGCGTTGGATAGTCAGCTAGCTAACATAGCATCCCTCTCTATACACTCTAGCAACTGAGTTAGGAAGGATGCCTGTAACTTTGTAGTGACTGGTTGTATTGATACACCATTCAAAGTGTAATTAATAAGTTCACCATGCTCAAAGGAATATTCAATGTCTGCTTTTTTTATTACCCATCTACTAATAGGTGCCCTTCTTTGTAAAGCATTGGAAAATCTTGAATCTCTGTTTGAAATTCACTGCCTGAATGAGGGACCTTACAGATAATTGTATGTGTGGGGTACAGAGATGAGAGATTAAAATATAATGTTAAACAATATTGCACACAGAGTCCATGCAACTTATGTGACTTGTTAATCATAGTTTTACTTCTGAACTTATTTAGGCTTGCCATTACAAAGTGGTTGACTACTTGACTCAAACATTTAAAAAAAAACATAATTCCACTTTGACATTATGGGCTATTGTTTGTTGGCCAGTGACACAAAATCTCAATTAATAATTTTTAAATTCAGGCTGTAACACAACATACTGTGGAAAAAAGTCAAGGGGTGTGAATTCTTTCTGAAGGCAGTGTATTTCAACATTATTTAGACATTGATGAATCAAGTCAACTTGTTGATTCAGTTTCACTTCAATCAGCTTAAAGTTATAGTTTTCTTCCCCGTACTGCAGCCATATACAGTGCCTTGCGAAAGTATTCGGCCCCCTTGAACTTTGCGACCTTTTGCCACATTTCAGGCTTCAAAGATAAAGATATAAAACTGTATTTTTTTGTGAAGAATCAACAACAAGTGGGACACAATCATGAAGTGGAACGACATTTATTGGATATTTCAAACAACAAATCAACAATTAACAAATCAAAAACTGAAAAATTGGGCGTGCAAAATTATTCAGCCCCTTTACTTTCAGTGCAGCAAACTCTCTCCAGAAGTTCAGTGAGGATCTCTGAATGATCCAATGTTGACCTAAATGACTAATGATGATAAATACAATCCACCTGTGTGTAATCAAGTCTCCGTATAAATGCACCTGCACTGTGATAGTCTCAGAGGTCCGTTAAAAGCGCAGAGAGCATCATGAAGAACAAGGAACACACCAGGAAGGTCCGAGATACTGTTGTGAAGAAGTTAAAGCCGGATTTGGATACAAAAAGATTTCCCAAGCTTTAAACATCCCAAGGAGCACTGTGCAAGCGATAATATTGAAATGGAAGGAGTATCAGACCACTGCAAATCTACCAAGACCTGGCCGTCCCTCTAAACTTTCAGTTCATACAAGGAGAAGACTGATCAGAGATGCAGCCAAGAGGCCCATGATCACTCTGGATGAACTGCAGAGATCTACAGCTGAGGTGGGAGACTCTGTCCATAGGACAACAACAGTCGTATATTGCACAAATCTGGCCTTTATGGAAGAGTGGCAAGAAGAAAGCCATTTCTTAAAGATACCCATAAAAAGTGTTGTTTAAAGTTTGCCACAAGCCACCTGGGAGACACACCAAACATGTGGAAGAAGGTGCTCTGGTCAGATGAAACCAAAATTGAACTTTTTGGCAACAATGCAAAACGTTATGTTTGGCGTAAAAGCAACACAGCTGAACACACCATCCCCACTGTCAAACATGGTGGTGGCAGCATCATGGTTTGGGTCTGCTTTTCTTCAGCAGGGACAGGGAAGATGGTTAAAATTGACGGGAAGATGGATAGAGCCAAATACAGGACCATTCTGGAAGAAAACCTGATGGAGTCTGCAAAAGACCTGAGACGGAGATTTGTCTTCCAACAAGACAATGATCCAAAACATAAAGCAAAATCTACAATGGAATGGTTCAAAAATAAACATATCCAGGTGTTAGAATGGCCAAGTCAAAGTCCAGACCTGAATCCAATCGAGAATCTGTGGAAAGAACTGAAAACTGCTGTTCACAAATGCTCTCCATCCAACCTCACTGAGCTCGAGCTGTTTTGCAAGGAGGAATGGGAAAAAATGTCAGTCTCTCGATGTGCAAAACTGATAGAGACATACCCCAAGCGACTTACAGCTGTAATCACAGCAAAAGGTGGCGCTACAAAGTATTAACTTAAGGGCGCTGAATAATTTTGCACGCCCAATTTTTCAGTTTTTGATTTGTTAAAAAAGTTTGAAATATCCAATAGATGTCGTTCCACTTCAAGATTGTGTCCCACTTGTTGTTGATTCTTCACAAAAAAATACAGTTTTATATCTTTATGTTTGAAGCCTGAAATGTGGCAAAAGGTCGCAAAGTTCAAGGGGGCCGAATACTTTCGCAAGGCACTGTAAGTAGCCTCCAGTAAAACCGATAGTCAGTCTAGCAGGGCCTCATATGATTGACAAGAATCTTCAACTTTTTCTGGTTCAGTGTGCACCCACTACCCAGCATATCTTGGTGTGACATGAAACACTTTATTCTAAATGTACTGCATTATACTTTTGATGAAAAAGTTCAGATTTAAGATCTCAATCAAGATGCAGACTACAAGTAAAGTGTTAAAAAAAACATGATAGCTATTAACACAGTTTGAAGAGGTGCTCTTACTTTAAATGTCAAATTTTGATGCCATGGAAACAACTAAAGGTATTAATTTATTTTCCATCTGCTCTCACTAGCTCGTACTCCACAGTTCTGTATTTGAGGTTACACTGTATTTACTGTGCAGCACACAGTAAGTTTAACAAATCAAGAGTGCTAACCTAGTACATGAAGACTGCATTTCTACAGTATATACTGCGTCTTAGATTTGAATTTAATTTGGGGAAAAAATACATTCAATCAATCTCGTAAACATTGTGGAAATATACATATATTGGACGGCTTTGCAGATTTTGTGTTAGGAAATAATTAACTTGATCCACCTATAGGTTATAGGACACAAGCAGTATAATCATTGCACATAATGTCATCAACTAGCCTGAGGTCAATACTGGTCCCCTTGTATTTTTCAAACTTAAATGTACCCTTTTGTCTTTGAATTTAATAAAATGTTATGCCCCTTTAGGAACGGTCTTATCTCAATTTAGCAAATTAGTTAGCAACAAGGCTTGTCAGAGAGGCAGAAAATGCCTTTTTCAAGTGTGTCATTTGAAGTTTATGAGCACTGGCTGGCAAAGCCCGCTCTGGTTGTCACTGTCGATCAGTCAGAGGACGGCGCAGCTGCAATATGCAAACAGGTCATGATTGGCAAAGCAGCCATCCTTGAGAGAACATAGAAGATGGGAAAGTTGAAAGAGTGGTAGAGAGAAAGAGAGGGTTGGTGGGGTAGAGAGAGAGATTGACAGTGAAAGAGAGGAGAAGAATATAGGGTGACAATGCAAGAGTCACTGTGAGAGGAGGGGAAGAAAAGGCAGGAGACCACAATTCCTCAGTTGTTAGCTTTTCCTGCTTAGATGCATCTGCTATCGGCGAGTATAGCCATGGCAACCATGGAAACTGACATTTTTTACGAGGTTTGTGTAGGCCGTCACATGACCCATTCCACTCCTATTCTGTTCCCATCATACGCAAGTCAATGCACATGCAATAAAACTCTTGCCTTCTCTCATTTTGTCTGTCATGGTTGAAGTGTACCTATGATGAAAATTACAGGCCTCTCTAATCTTTTTAAGTGGGAGAACTTAAGTGGCTGACTAAATACTTTTTTGCCCCACTGTATGTATTCAGACCACTTGTCTTTTCCCACATTTTGTTACATTACAGCCATCTTCTAAAATTGATTAAATGTTGTTTTGTTTTCTCATCAATCTATACACAATAACCCATAATGTCAAAGCTAAAACAGGTTTTTAGAAATGTTTGCAAATGTATTACAAATCCAAAACTGAAATATCACATTTACATAAGTATTCAGACCATTTACTCAGTACTTTGTTGATGCACCTTTGGCAGCAATTAGAACCTAGAGTCTTCTTGGGTATGACACAACAAGCTTACGACACTATTTGGGGAGTTTCTCTCATTCTTCTCTGCAGATCCTCTCTAGCGCTGTCCGCTTGGATGGGGGCGTTGCTACACAGCTATTTTCAGGTCTCTCCAGAGACGTTTGATCAAGTTCAAGTCTGGGCTCTGGCTGGGCCACTCAAGGACATTCAGAGATTTGTCCCGAAGCCACTTCTGCGTTGTCTTGGCTGTGTGCATAGGGTCGTTGCACTGTTGGAAGGTGAAACGTCATCCCAGTCTGAGGTCCTGAGCGCTCTGGAGCAGATTTTCATCATGGACCTCTCTGTACTTTTGCTCTCTGTACTTTACTCGAAACAGGCTGTCCTATGCTTTTTACTGAGGAGTGGCTTCCGTCTGGCCACTCTACCCTAAATGCCTGATTGGTGGAGTGATGCAGAGATAGTTGACCATCTGGAAGGTTCTCCCATCTCCACAGAGGAACTCTGGAGCTCTGTCAGAGTGACCAAGACCCTTCTCCACCGATTGGTCAGTTTGTCCGGGCGGCCAGCTCTAGGATGAGTCGGTTGTTCCAAACTTCTTCCATTTAAGAATGATGGAGGCCACTGTGTTCTTGGGGATCTTCAATGCTGCAGACATTTTTTTGTACCCTTCCCCATATCTGTGACTTGACACAATCCTGTTTCGGAGCTCTACCGACAATTCCTTCTCCACTTCATGGCTTGATTTGTGTTATGACATGCACTGTCAACTGTTGGACCTTTCCAAATCATGTCCTATCAATTGAATTTACCACGTCAAGTTGCAGAAACATCTCAAGGATGATCAATGGAAACAGGATGCACCTGAGCTCAATTTTGAGACTCATAGCATATTTCTGTTTTTTTATTTTCAATACATTGCCAAACAATTCTTAAAATCTGTTTTCAATTTGTCATTATGCGTATTCCTGATAAATTGGGGTATTCCTCATAAGTATATATGTACAGTACCAATCAAAAGTTTGGACACACCTACACATGCAAGGGTTTTACTTCATTTTCTACTATTTTCTACATAGTTGAATAATAGTGAAGAAATCAAAATGATGAAATAACACATATGGAATCATGTAGTAACCAAAATAGTGTTAAACTTATTCAGGATTGGTGGATCCCCTGCGGGACGGTTGCGCTAATGTAGGCTAATGCGATTAGCATGAGCTTGTAAGTAACAAGAACATTTCCCAGGACATAGACATATCTGACATTGGCAGAAAGCTTAAATTCTTATTATTCTAACTGCATGGTCCAATTTACGGTGGCTATTTCAGTGAAATAATATCATGCTATTGTTTGAGGAGAGTGCACAGTTTTGAACATGAAAAGTTATTGATAAACACATTTGGTACATTTGCGCAGTCTTGATACAACATTTTGAACAGAAATACAATGGTTCATTGGATCAGTCTAAAACTTTGCACATACACTGCTGCCATCGATTGCCCAAAATATAAATTGCACCTGGGCTGGAATAATACATTTTGGCATTTCTCTTACATTTCAAAGATGATGGTACAAAGAAATACAAAATAAATCATTTTTTCCCCTTTGTATTATCTTTTACCAGATCTAATGTGTTATATTCTCCTACATTCCTTTCCCATTTCCACAAACGTTAAAGTGTTTCCTTTCAAATGGTACCAATGATATGCATATCCTTGCATCAGGGCCTGCGCTACAGGCAGTTAGATTTGGGTATGTCATTTCAGGTTTATGAAGTATTTTGACTGTAATGACACTTTTGAAAGGCAATATTGTCATGTACTGTCATGTTGTGTCTTGTCTCTGTCCTTTCCCTTCACCCTGTCTCCCTCTGCTGGTCGTTGTTAGGTTACCTTTTCTCCCCCTCTTTCCCCCAGCTGTGCCTTGTCTCCTCCTAACCACCTCGTCACCCCTTTTCCCACCTGTTCCCTTTTTCCCTCTGATTAGGTCCCTATATCTCTCTCTGTTTCTGCTCCTGTCCTTGTCGGATTCTTGTTTGTTGTGTTTCATGCCTGAACCAGACTGTCGTCATGTTTGCTGTAACCTTGTCTTGTCCTGTCGGAATCTGCCGGTCCGTCTGAGCCTACCTATGTTTGGTAATTAAAGAAGCTCTGTTTAAGTTAATTCGCTTTTGGGTCCTCATTCACGCACCGTAACAGAAGAATCCGACCAAGAATGGACCCAGCGACTTCGGATCCTCTCCACTCAGCCGTCGGGATCCAGGGAGCGATGCTAGGCAGACACGAGCAGGAATTGTCTGCTGCTCGACATGCCGTTGAGACCCTGGCCACCCAAGTCTCCAACCTCACAGAACAGGTTCACCATCTCCGCCTCGATCCACCGGCCACTTCCAGGGCTTTCGAATCTCCGGAGCCCAGAATCAATAACCCGCCGTGTTACTCTGGGGAGCCTACTGAATGCCGCTCGTTCCTCACCCAGTGTGATATTGTGTTTTCTCTCCAGCCCTACACTTTCTCCAGGAGCACTGCTCGTGTCGCCTACGTCATATCTCTCCTTATTGGACGGGCTCGTGAGTGGGGCACGGCAATCTGGGAGGCAAGGGCTGAGTGTACTAACCAGTATCAGGACTTTAAGGAGGAGATGATACGGGTTTTTGATCGATCTGTTTTTGGGGAGGAGGCTTCCAGGGCCCTGTCTTCCCTATGTCAAGGTAATCGATCCATAACAGACTACTCTATTGAGTTTCGCACTCTTGCTGCCTCCAGTGGCTGGAACGAGCCGGCTTTGCTCGCTCGTTTTCTGGAGGGTCTCCGCGCAGAGGTAAAGGATGAGATTCTCTCCCGGGAGGTTCCTTCCAGCGTGGATTCCTTGATTGAACTCGCTATTCGCATTGAGCGACGGGTTGATCTTCGTCACCGAGCTCGTGGAAAGGAGCTCGCGTTCTCCGTTGCCCCCCTCTCCGCATCACTACCATCTTCCTCTGCCGGCTCGGGTGCTGAGCCCATGCAGCTGGGAGGTATCCGCATCTCGACTAAGGAGAGGGAACGGAGAATCACCAACCGCCTCTGTCTCTATTGCGGTTCCGCTGGTCATTTTGTCACTTCATGTCCAGTAAAAGGCCAGAGCTCATCAGTAAGCGGAGGGCTACTGGTGAGCGCTACTACTCCTGTCTCTCCTTCAAGATCCTGCACTACCTTGTCGGTCCATCTACGCTGGACCGGTTCGTCAGCTTCCTGCAGTGCCTTAATAGACTCTGGGGCGGAGGGCTGTTTTATGGACGAGACCTGGGCTCGGGAACATGACATTCCTCTCAGACAGTTAAAGGAGCCCACGGCCTTGTTCGCCCTGGATGGTAGTCCTCTCCCCAGGATTCAGCGTGAGACGCTACCTTTAACCCTCACTGTTTCTGGTAATCATAGTGAAACCATTTCTTTTTTAATTTTTCGTTCACCTTTTACACCTGTTGTTTTGGGCCATCCCTGGCTAGTTTGTCATAATCCTTCCATTAATTGGTCTAGTAATTCTATCCTCTCCTGGAACGTCTCTTGTCATGTGAAATGTTTAATGTCTGCTATCCCTCCTGTTTCCTCTGTCTCTTCTTCACAGGAGGAGCCTGGTGATTTGACAGGGGTGCCGGAGGAATATCACGATCTGCGCACGGTGTTCAGTCGGTCCAGGGCCACCTCTCTTCCTCCACACTGGTCGTATGATTGTAGTATTGATCTCCTTCCGGGAACCACCCCCCCCCGGGGTAGACTATACTCTCTGTCGGCTCCCGAACGTAAGGCTCTCGAAGATTATTTGTCTGTAGCTCTTGACGCCGGTACCATAGTCCCCTCCTCCTCTCCCGCCGGAGCGGGGTTTTTTTTTGTCAAGAAGAAGGACGGGTCTCTGCGCCCCTGCATAGATTATCGAGGGCTGAATGACATAACAGTGAAGAATCGTTATCCGCTTCCTCTTATGTCTTCAGCCTTCGAGATCCTGCAGGGAGCCAGGTTTTTCACTAAGTTGGACCTTCGTAACGCTTACCATCTCGTGCGCATCAGGGAGGGGGACGAGTGGAAGACGGCGTTTAACACTCCGTTAGGGCACTTTGAATACCGGGTTCTTCCTTTCGGCCTCGCTAACGCTCCAGCTGTCTTTCAGGCATTAGTCAATGATGTCCTGAGAGACATGCTGAACATCTTTGTTTTCGTTTACCTTGACGATATCCTGATTTTTTCACCGTCACTCCAGATTCATGTTCAGCACGTTCGACGTGTCCTCCAGCACCTTTTAGAGAATTGTCTTTTTGTGAAGGCTGAGAAGTGCACTTTTCATGCCTCCTCCGTCACATTTCTCGGTTCTGTTATTTCCGCTGAAGGCATTAAGATGGATCCCGCTAAGGTCCAAGCTGTCATTGATTGGCCCGTCCCTAAGTCACGCGTCGAGCTGCAGCGCTTTCTCGGCTTCGCGAACTTCTATCGTCGTTTCATCCGTAATTTCGGTCAGGTGGCAGCTCCTCTCACAGCCCTTACTTCTGTCAAGACGTGCTTTAAGTGGTCCGTTTCCGCCCAGGGAGCTTTTGATCTCCTCAAGAATCGTTTTACATCCGCTCCTATCCTTGTTACACCTCACGTCTCTAGACAGTTCGTTGTCGAGGTTGACGCGTCAGAGGTGGGCGTGGGAGCCATTCTTTCTCAGCGCTCCCTCTCTGACGACAAGGTCCACCCATGCGCGTATTTTTCTCATCGCCTGTCGCCGTCGGAACGTAACTATGATGTGGGTAACCGCGAACTGCTCGCCATCCGGTTAGCCCTAGGCGAATGGCGACAGTGGTTGGAGGGGGCGACCGTTCCTTTTGTCGTTTGGACTGACCATAGGAACCTTGAGTACATCCGTTCTGCCAAACGACTTAATGCGCGTCAGGCGCGTTGGGCGCTGTTTTTCGCTCGTTTCGAGTTCGTGATTTCTTATCGTCCGGGCTCTAAGAACACCAAGCCTGATGCTTTGTCTCGTCTCTTCAGTTCTTCAGTAGCCTCCACTGACCCCGAGGGGATTCTCCCTGAGGGGCGTGTTGTCGGGTTGACTGTCTGGGGAATTGAGAGGCAGGTAAAGCAAGCGCTCACTCACACTCCGTCGCCGCGCGCTTGTCCTAGGAACCTTCTTTTCGTTCCCGTTCCTACTCGTCTGGCCGTTCTTCAGTGGGCTCACTCTGCCAAGTTAGCCGGCCACCCTGGCGTTCGGGGTACGCTTGCTTCCATTCGGCAGCGTTTTTGGTGGCCCACCCGGGAGCATGACACGCGTCGTTTCGTGGCTGCTTGTTCGGTCTGCGCGCAGACTAAGTCCGGTAACTCTCCTCCTGCCGGCCGTCTCAGGCCGCTTCCTATTCCCTCTCGACCGTGGTCTCACATCGCCTTAGATTTTGTCACCGGACTGCCTTCGTCAGCGGGGAAGACTGTTATTCTTACGGTTGTCGATAGGTTCTCTAAGGCGGCTCATTTCATTCCCCTTGCTAAGCTTCCTTCTGCTAAAGAGACGGCACAAATCATCATCGAGAATGTTTTCAGAATTCATGGCCTTCCGTCAGACGTCGTTTCGGACAGAGGTCCGCAATTCACGTCTCAATTTTGGAGGGAGTTTTGCCGTTTGATTGGGGCTTCCGTCAGTCTCTCTTCCGGCTTTCACCCCCAGTCTAACGGTCAAGCAGAACGGGCCAATCAGACTATTGGTCGCATCTTACGCAGTCTTTCTTTTCGCAACCCTGCGTCTTGGTCAGAACAGCTCCCCTGGGCAGAATACGCCCACAACTCGCTTCCTTCGTCTGCGACCGGGCTATCTCCTTTTCAGAGTAGCCTCGGGTACCAGCCTCCGCTGTTCTCATCTCAGTTCGCCGAGTCCAGCGTCCCCTCCGCTCAGGCTTTTGTCCAACGTTGCGAGCGCACCTGGAAGAGGGTCAGGTCAGCACTTTGCCGTTATAGGACGCAGACTGTGAGGGCTGCTAATAAGCGTAGAACTAAGAGTCCTAGATATTGTCGCGGTCAGAGAGTTTGGCTCTCCACTCAGAACCTTCCCCTTAAGACGGCTTCTCGCAAGTTGACCCCGCGGTTCATTGGTCCGTTCCGTATTTCTCGGGTCATTAATCCTGTCGCAGTTCGACTTCTTCTTCCGCGATACCTTCGTCGCGTCCACCCGGTCTTCCATGTCTCCTGCATCAAGCCCGTCCTTCGCGCCCCCGCTCGTCTTCCCCCCCCCCCCCCCCATCCTTGTCGAGGGCGCACCCATCTACAGGGTCCGTAGAATTTTGGACATGCGTCCTCGGGGCCGTGGTCACCAGTACCTCGTAGATTGGGAGGGGTACGGTCCTGAGGAGAGGAGTTGGGTTCCCTCTCGGGACGTGCTGGACCGTGCGCTGATCGAGGATTTCCTCCGTTGCCGCCAGGTTTCCTCCTCGAGTGCGCCAGGAGGCGCTCGGTGAGTGGGGGGGTACTGTCATGTACTGTCATGTTGTGTCTTGTCTCTGTCCTTTCCCTTCACCCTGTCTCCCTCTGCTGGTCGTTGTTAGGTTACCTTTTCTCCCCCTCTTTCCCCCAGCTGTGCCTTGTCTCCTCCTAACCACCTCGTCACCCCTTTTCCCACCTGTTCCCTTTTTCCCTCTGATTAGGTCCCTATATCTCTCTCTGTTTCTGCTCCTGTCCTTGTCGGATTCTTGTTTGTTGTGTTTCATGCCTGAACCAGACTGTCGTCATGTTTGCTGTAACCTTGTCTTGTCCTGTCGGAATCTGCCGGTCCGTCTGAGCCTACCTATGTTTGGTAATTAAAGAAGCTCTGTTTAAGTTAATTCGCTTTTGGGTCCTCATTCACGCACCGTAACAATATAGTTGTCCAACTTGCCAGGACTTGCCAAGATCATTGCACATCATGTGGTTATCCTATGTGGGGATATGCCGTCTCTTGTCATGGGTGCATCAGTGTTCATGAAATTGTCCGTTTAAAAGCAACTTGAGGAAAAGTTATCAGACACCAAATTCTGTGAAGCATTAGAATATAATTATTCTAGGTCCAAGAGCAGTCCAGATAGTATAGATGACATTTATGATGGTGCACTATATAAGTCAATAGATGCCCTTAATTACACTGATGTAATTAACCTTTCACTCTCATGGAATGTGGTTGGCTTTCCAATATTCAAGTCCTCTCCCTTTCACATCTGCCCCCTACAAGTCACAGTTAATGAACTTCCCCCAAACCTAAGAGTGAAGAACATCATTCTTGTGGGGCTGTGGTTTGGGCCAAAGAGCCCAGAATTAATTATTTCCTTCAGCCCTTTCTGGATGTGTGTTTTTCACTTGAGGGTTTGACATGCCAGTTGAGAAGGAAACCCACAAATGTACGTGTGTACAGTTTACTACAGTGGCTAGCAAAAGTATTTACCCCCCTTGGCATTTTTCCTCTTTTGTTGCCTTTCAATTAAAATACATTTTTTGGGGGATGTATCATTTTATTTACAGAACATGCCTACCACTTTGAAGATAGAAAATATTTTTTATTGTGAAACAAACAAGAAATAAAACAAAACAAACAGAAAACTTGAGGTGCATAACACCTTTTTCAGCAATTACAGCTGCGTCTCTTGGGGTATGTCTCTATAAGCTTGGCACATCTAGCCACTGGGATTTTTGCCCATTCTTCAAAGCAAAACAGCTCTAGCTCCTTCAAGTCGGATGGGTTCCGTTGGTGTACAGCAATCTTTAAGTCATACCACAGATTCTCAATTGGATTGAGGTCTGGGCTTTGACTAGGCCATTCCAAGACATTTACATGTTTCCCCCTTAAACCACTCAAGTGTTGCTTTAGCAGTATGCTTAGTGTCATTGTCCTGCTGGAAGGTGAACCTATGTCTCGGTCTCAAATCTCTGGAAGACTGAAACAGGTTTCCATGAAGAATTTCCCTGTATTTAGCGCCATCCATCATTCCTTCAATTCTGACCAGTTTCCCAGTCCCTGCTGATGAAAAACATCCCCACCGCATGATGCTGCCACAACCCTGCTTCACTGGGGTTGGTGTTCTTGGGGTGATGAGAGGTGTTGGGTTTGTGCCAGACTTAGTGTTTTCCTTGATGGCCAAAAATCTCAATTTTAGTCTCATCTGACCAGAGTACCTTCTTCCATATGTTTGGGGAGTCTCCCACATGTCTTTTGGTGAACACCAAACGTGTTTGCTTATTTTTTTCTTTAAGCAATGGCTTTTTTTCTGGCCACTCTTCCATAAAGCTCAGCTCTGTGGAGTGTACGGTTTAAAGTGGTCCTATGGACAGATACTCCAATCCCCGCTGTGGAGCTTTGCAGCTCCTTCAGGGTTATCTTTTTTTATTTTTTTAAGAATGTTTTTTTTTCATTCCACTACACCAATTTGAACTATTTTGT
Organism: Oncorhynchus mykiss; assembly: GCF_057628025.1. NCBI lineage: Eukaryota > Metazoa > Chordata > Actinopteri > Salmoniformes > Salmonidae > Oncorhynchus > Oncorhynchus mykiss. The sequence continues at coordinate 29,292,729 of NC_143038.1, forward strand.
GTTTTTCCATCACATGAAATCCAAATAAAAATCAATTTAAATTACAGGTTATAATTCAACAAATTAGGAAAAGCGTCAATGGGGATGAATACCTTTGCAAGGCACTGTACCTCTGTCAGAAACTGGGGACCTTTTGTGCTCAAAGTGCATTCATCTTTGAAAGTAGTAATGGGAGACTTGGTAAACTCTTCCATGGCACTCAAGGTGTACAAATACTGGAAATGTTCACCGTCTACCAACACATCCCGACACTACTCACTATTACATTCAGCACAGAATCAAACCAAGCTAGCAAAAGGTTTGTTGAAGATATGTTAAGGGACTACAAACTCAACAACAAATGTTCAAAAAAAGAAGACTGTATTTTTACTAGGGTATCCTGTTGCACGGAACCCTACATCAAGGGAGGCTTTTCTCCTTGGAGAGTCAGACGTTACTTACAAAGAACCATGTACATTTCACCACATAACTATCTTTAATAGGAATTGCATTCTTTCCTAAACAGAAAGCACCTTATCGAAACGAGTAAACTATGTAGTCATCACCTATCATGTCAGTGGGGATGGTCAGGTCTTTTGCTGACATTGGCAGTGAAGTGGGCTATGCTTTAATAGCCCAACAAATGGGAGATTGAATGAGAAAGGGTTGACCCGCTTAACTTAACTGTAAACAACTTTTTTTTTACATCGTATTTATTTATTCAGAAAATGTATGAATGAAGGTGCTTCTGGCAGCATGACCAATGCATTATTACATTGACATTAATTACATTGACTGAACTGTGGGCCTATTGAAACCATTATCAATTGTGTTGGTATCTATCAAATAAAAATAGCATACTCTATATTTATTGCATGTGGACATTGCAATTTATTACATTTCTCATCTGCTGAGTTGAAACGTCTGGTATTGCACTACATTTCAAAAGTATCTTATTTCTGTTTTCGCAACATACCGTATCTCACATCCTGTAGTTAACTTGAAATTGCCATATACTGTACGAGTATCACAATCCTGCAGGTTTTTGTCCTGCAGGACTCAACCTGAAATTGACTTGGTCCTGCTGGAATTGCGATATTCTTCAGAAATATTCAACATTTCTGCAGTACAAGCCATACTCCTCCAGGAATCCTGCAGGAGGACACCTGCACAATAACTTCACAAGAGGTTGAATTCCTGCCGGATTCCTGTAGGACTTTTTTGTAAGGGTTGCAACATTGCAGAAAATTAAATTAAATTCTGTTTTGTCAGAGGTGTGCTCTATAGACATTATCAACATCAAAATATTTTGATGGTGTTTTAATCTGCTATTCTCACCATAGACTGTAAAAAGAATCATCTGTTGCACCTACTACACTAATCTGATGAGCACTGTAGGCGCAAGCAAGGCAATTGATTGGTTTGACATTTAGCGAGGCGTCACTGATTTACACTGGTTTTGCCACCCTTATTTTGCTATTATTTCGCTATTTTTTCCCCCATGAACTCCCCCAAGCTTACCTGTATTAGAGAAGCCTGGTTCTCGACAAGGGTAGCTTCGTAGAAACCAAACCCCGGGCCCTTAGGCTCTATTAGGATACAATACGCATTTCTCAGACTGGCCTCTGCCTAGGGCCACCAAATCACTAAGTCCACCCTGGAGGGAGGGGAAGGGGAGAAAGAGAGGAAGAGAATGGGAGATAGAGGGAGAACGAGTAAGCCTCCTACCCAAACTGCCACTGTCTCGAACGGAACCAACTCAATTACTGGAACTTGTTTGTCCCAAGGACTCCAAGGCATTCAATCTTCTGATTGGATAGCTCAGGAAATTCCATCACCCTGCTCCATCTCAGAAAATAAGTAAAAACCTTCATACTCTCTCTCCCAGCCCTCACTTTTGTGTGGGTCGCCTTTCAAACTCAGCCAGTCCAGGTAATATAATGTCAGAGGTTCTGTTGGTAAATGAAGCCAGCTTGGTGGGTGATTAGATCTCTCCTGCATTATGTAATTGACTACATTAAAGAAGATTAAAATTGGTTGATCGAAAGCCATCCGTTTAAACATGTGCAGAACACTGTAGAAATGCATTGTAAGATAAACCTTTTTTGTGTGTATTTCATTAAGTTTCCATAGCTCAGTCCTAGCACTTCTTTTTGGACTTAACTGCCAAGATATTTAAATGGATACTATAACTCTCACCTGGCCTTGTTGGCGCGTGAAGACAAATTCTTCATAGATCAAAATTAATAGATATGTGGCAAGAACTTGTGTGAGCTTGTAATATGCTAACCGTGATAGCCTTTATAACCTTTTATAATGTTATGGATCATAAGATTGATAACATACTCTGACTTGGTGTCACTACATTGGTGTCAAAAGTTGGATCTTTCAAACTATAAAATCTCATAAAATCCTCTTGCATTGAGGTTTGTTAGCACATACGCATGCTTATTATTTGCTTGCTTCAAAAACATCCCGAAGACACTTCAGAACACTTTTCTTTCCCCTACCAGTGTAAACTCTATCCTCTCTGCTTCTCTGTAGTAGAATCGAGCCATATGTTATGAGGAGGGAACACATTTGAGCAAGCCAATTTTTTTATTTTCCAAATTGGCAGCCTGGTGGTCAACACCTCGGTGAAAATGGAAATACCAAATCTCATCCAATGGCACTATTATAGGGCTCTGTTTCAATCTGACAATGAAGTGGCCTCAATGAGATGTGATAAAACTCATACATTTTAACAAAGCTGCTGGTCTCCCTCGCTGCCCGGATTCCAGGACATCCCCTGTCCGGCCCCATCAGCTGAAGAGTGGACAGACACTCTGGGGTTAATCAGTGTCACTAATGGAGGACCGGCCGCTTAGAGACGTGTGGATATTACCAATGGAGCGCAGGATCATGGGCTACGGAATGGTACAGTCAAAACTAATTGAAGTCAGTTGACTGCATGAGAGGGTAGGAAAGAGAGGGTACGCTGAGAATGGAAATCTCCACTACTTACCAGATAACTTATGTAGGAGAAGAAAGAAAATCTGAGAAAAATGTCCAAACTCAATTTGTGTATGAAACAGTCGTTTATTGAAAAATTAAGATTATTTTGATGTCTTTCCAAGAGTTGAATACAGTAAAAACAAAGACATACTATTTCAGAAATTCATAATAATTGTATAATAAAACACAAAAATTGGTGCAGCATTATTGTACTGTATATAAACGTGACAGAGCCATAATTTGCTGTGATGGATTATTTTGGTTACAGTTCAGTGACAGGTAGGCCATTTTATGACATATTCAAAAGTGCAATCTGTTTGCACGCTGCAGCATACCAACTCTCCTTTGGGGTAGAAACATCAGACCATCGTGCAGCACAATCCTCCATGCCCCAATCATGCTGTCCTCTCCACCAGTACCCTCTGGTCAGTGATGTGCTGTCCACCCAATTGACCCTTCGCTATGCCCCTCCCCCCTTGGTTAGATTTTCCCAGGAATCCTAATTTCCCATTCAACCACTGGCGAAATCCTCTCACAATGATCCCAAACTGTGTTTCTAATAAATAAGGATATTAAACACAGACTACCCATTGATAATTAGGAAACTATTGGGTATGGTAAACTGGTCAAATTAAGTTTTTAATGCAGCTAGCCACAAAATGCCTCTGAATTCACTGTCAGCATGCAGTCAAAGCTATAATTACTTTTGGAACTAACAGCAGCTGGGAATTAGTAAATTAAACTGGTAAATTAGCTAGCTAACACATTTTGAGAAAACAAGTTAGATTTAGTGGCTAGCTAGCTAGCGTTAGCAACGTTTGGTGGTCAATGAGAATGAGCGCTTGCCAAACAGTTGATCTAGCAAACAATGTAACAAAAGTATAATTTCGGATTTGAAAAATACTCCAAGAGCCTCTGCATTTCAGGAACCACAGTAGCAAGTACTCCTGGTGCACTGTTCAATTATTCAGCCATTTAAACATTTATTTTTTAAAGAAAACTCTCAGTTTTTTGTCATTGCCCTCACTGGCTTTCATGCGATTTAAGTGAGCTCGTCCAAGTTTTTGGACTTGATGACCGTTACTTCTCTGTATACATCAATGATGTCGCTCTTGCTGCTGGTGAGTCTCTGATCCACCTCTACGCAGACAACACCATTCTGTATACTTCTGGCCCTTCTTTGGACAGTGTGTTAACAACCCTCCAGGCAAGCTTCAATGCCATACAACTCTCCTTTCGTGGCCTCCAATTGCTCTTAAATACAAGTAAAACTAAATGCATGCTCTTCAACCGATCGCTGCCTGCACCTGCCCGCCTGTCCAACATCACTACTCTGGACGGCTCTGACTTAGAATACGTGGACAACTACAAATACCTAGGTGTCTGGTTAGACTTTAAACTCTCCTTCCAGACCCACATCAAACATCTCCAATCCAAAGTTAAATCTAGAATTGGCTTCCTATTTCGCAACAAAGCATCCTTCACTCATGCTGCCGAACATACCCTTGTAAAACTGACCATCCTACCAATCCTCGACTTTGGCGATGTCATTTACAAAATAGCCTTAAATACCCTTCTCAACGAATTGGATGCAGTCTATCACAGTGCATTCCGTTTTGTCACCAAAGCCCCATATACTACCCACCATTGCAACCTGTACGCTCTCGTTGGCTGGCCCTTGCTTCATACTCGTCGCCAAACCCACTGGCTCCATGTCATCTACAAGACCCTGCTAGGTAAAGTCCCCCGTTATCTCAGCTCGCTGGTCACCATAGCATCACCCACCTGTAGCACGCGCTCCAGCAGGTATATCTCTCTGGTCACCCCCAAAACCAATTCTTTCTTTGGCCGCCTCTCCTTCCAGTTCTCTGCTGTCAATGACTGGAACAAACTACAAAAATCTCTGAAACTGGAAACACTTATCTCCCTCACTAGCTTTAAGCACCAACTGTCAGAGCAGCTCACAGATTACTGCACCTGTACATAGCCCACCTATAATTTAGCCCAAACAACTACCTCTTTCCCTACTGTATTTATTTATTTATTTTGCTCCTTTGCACCCCATTATTTTTATTTCTACTTTGCACATTCTTCCACTGCAAATCTACCATTCCAGTGTTTTACTTGCTATATTGTATTTACTTTGCCACCATGGCCTTTTTTTGACTTTACCTCCCTTATCTCACCTCATTTGCTCACATCGTATATAGACTTGTTTATATTGTATTATTGACTGTATGTTTGTTTTACTCCAGGCTTAGCGAAGGGTCAATTCTAGACCTGTTCTTCTCTACTGTTTATGATCACAAGGTCTGCTCCTCTTCTCAGACAGTCCTGTCTGCTCTCTTCCCAGGTTTACTTCTTTGTAGAGATGAAGTACAAACTGGACTTGTAATACCCCCATCCCTATTTTACACGTTGTTCTAGCACAGTGAGCTTTGCCTGGAGATATTCTCTCTATGCCTGGGGTTGGTCTCTCTCTTTAGTCATGGCATTGTACCTGGTCTGGAACTGGTCTCTTTCTGTTGAGGAGTTGGTTTTATAAACTAAGATGTTCTCCTCAAGACTGCCCATCACTTCATTATAGTCACACAGAGGCCTATGATCCCAGTCAGTAGGAGAACACACAGAAGTACAAGACACACTGCAGCAGTCTCCTCTCTGAACTCTCAGTACCTGGGTTTTTAGCCCATGGTCTGCTCTTCGGGGTGAAATCATTTTCCTTGCTTTTGGAGTCATGAGAATTGATATAAAGAAGTTCTACCATCTTCATTGGTATAAAGATTCTCAACCTGTTCTGCAGCCCCATTATTGTCAACGCCAAACTCATCATTGTTGTAGATCTCGGACATCTCCATTGTCTACCACTGTCTCTGTGATTTTACCTGACACAATCAATGCTCTAATTTCAGAGCTGTCCAGCTTTCTGGGACTTAACATACCCTATGTTTCACTAACCAGTGCTTAACTTGGGGCGTAGCTCTATTTTTTGGGGGAACTGTGTACTGACTCCTCTATTAAACAAAGTAGCCTATCACTGGCCCGGATTCACACACAGTGGCTAGGAGGCTGTTCGAGATTAAGAATGCACACCTTGAGAATGAGCACAATGCGCTGTTTGAAGTTGTCAAATCCAGGGTTGGTATGGTCATGAAAATCCTGGAAAGGTCATCAAATGTTTATTGTTTTTTTGTCCTGGAAAAGTTATGGAAATTAGTTTCAGAATGTAAGGCACATGTACAAATCTACATTGGAGACTTACAGGCTTCTCAAAGCCACAGCTCCAAGAGGCCATGGCACTTTCATGTATGTCCATCAGTATTTACACCTGCCCGCTTTTGACATCATCCTTTGCCACAAAAGATGGACTAAGACCTTTTATCTCTTACTGTCGAGCCTTCATTGACAAAGGACACCAGAGCACACAAATCACCACATCCTACATACACTTGCAGGGTCTTTGTAATGTAGACGCAGGGATTCAGGACGCAAGTGCAGTTATTGAGTTTAATGGCGAAGAACATGGAACAATACAAAACAAGAGAGGCATCTAACATGGAAACATGAACAATATTGCCTGGTGGGTGACAACAAAGGAGTGCTAGATAAAGGGGAAGTAATCAGGGTAGTGATGGAGTTCAGGTGTGCCTCATGATGTGGCGCACGTGTGCATAATGAGGGTTGCCAGGTGTGCGTAATGAAGGATTGCTAGGAGCGGTCGTTAGTAGACCGGCGACGTTGAGCGCTGCAGAGGGGGAGCAGGAGTAGATGTGACAGTACCCCCCCCCCCCCCCCCGCCCGACGCGTGGCTCCAGCCGCAGGACAACGTCGGCCAGGAGGGCGGCCCCGAGGGCTAGGAGTGGACCGGTCTAGACAGCGAAGGTGGAATTGATGTTGGGATCTAGACTGTCACCGGAACCCAGCACCGTTCTCTGGACCATACCCCTCCCAGTCCACCAGGTACTGAAGCCGACCCGCACAAAGGTCGGGAGTCCTGGAGGGGGGGGGGGGGGGGGACAGCATCAGCCATGGAACCAGGAATCACCTGAGGAAGGAAACATTAAAAGATGGTGAGATCCGGTAGTTAATGGGCAGGTGTAACCTGTATGTTACCACATTGACCCTCTGGAAAAGCCCCACAAACCGTTGTAGTCCCTTTATGATGGTTGGGACTGGTACCTTCCTTTCCTCCATAACCACTCCCTGCAGGCTGAGCCGATATCCAAAGAAGGAGACGGCAGCCTGTTGGAACAGGCACTTCTCCGCTTTGAAGTTCAGATGGTTCTCCATGAGGCGTCCCAGGACTACTCGGTCATGGGCAATGTGCTCCTCCAAGGTAGCTGAGTAGAGCAGGATGTCGGCGATATACATGACCACCTGGCGCCCAAGCATGTCCCAAAACACCTCGTTCACGAATGCCTGGAACACCGACGGAGCATTGGCTAAACCATAAGGCATCACAAAGTACACAGTGCTGAAGGTCATCTTCCATTCATGTCCCTCCTGGATGCAGATCAAATTGTAGTCACTCCGCAGGTCCAGCTTGGTAAAAAAAAGGGTCCCGCGGAGCTGTTCAATAGCGGTGCTTGGTGGCGATGGCATTGAGACCTCTGTGGTCAATACACAGATGAAGACCCCCCCCCCCCCCCCCCCTTTCTTGGTCACGAAGAAGAAACCAGCCCGCGCAGGGGAGATGGATGGGAGGATGAAACCCTGTTAGAGAGCCTCCTGGATGTACGCATCCCTTGGTTTCAGCCACCGACAGGGGGTAGATGTGGCTGTGCTGAGGCGCAGAGTCTGTTAGCAGGTCGATGGTACAGTCCCAGGGGAGATAAGGAGGGAGACAAGTGGCACAAGTCTTAGACAAAACCTCCCGGAGATCCTGGTAAACCTCCAGGTCAAAAGAAGGGAAGGAGGCGAGGGGAGTGCCGACACTTCTGGAGGAGGTTATTCAGATGGGGGGCCATCGTGATGAGTGCATCCAATGAGAGAGTGTTGTCTCGGCATGCCAGCTCCGACTGGACCTCCACACCCAATCCAATTCTGAACAAGGTGCGGAGCGCCGGCTCATTCCATTCACTGGATGCTGCCACTGTACGAAAGGTGAGGGTGTACTGCGCAGCAGTCTGGTCTTCCTGCCATAGTTGGAGTAGCCACTCACCCCCTCTCTGCCCTCCGGTGGATGATCGAGAACTCATCTGAACAGAGCCATGAACCTTCCATAGGTATCCAGCTCCTCCTCTCCGCTCTCCCAGATGGTCGTATCCCATTCCAACACCCGCCCGGTCAACAGGGAAATAACCGTGACAACCTTGTACCTCTCGGGGGTGGGGGTGGGGGCATTTGTATGGAGTCCCATTATATTTGTCTGACAGGGACAAATGGGCATCGCTGACCTGGGAAAACTGCTGAATTGGCTGGGGTTGGGGGTGATGCCCCTTGGGGAAGATCTTGATGATGAAGAATGCGGAGGACCTCATCATTCGCCGTCCCCAGTTGTGCCAGCTGATCGTGGTGTTGGCGAAGTTGGTCTCCCTGTTCGCCGTCCATCTGGGAGATGTCTTGGTTGGCTGCTGCTTCCATTTTGTGAGGCAATATTCTGCAACATAGACGCAGGGAGTCAGGAAGCAAGTATTTTCATTTTTGGAAAAATAAAGTTCCCAAAGTAAACGGGCTATTTCTCAGGACAAGATGCTAGAATATGCATATAATTGACGGCTTAGGATAGAAAACACTCTAAAGTTTCCAAAACTGTAAAAACATTGTCTGTGAGTATAACAGAACTGATATTGCAGGCGAAAGCCTGAGAAAAATCCAATCAGGAAGTGACTCTTATTTTGAAACGTTTTGCGTTCCTATGCCTCCCTATTGAGCATTGATGTGTCTACAGTCACAAGACATAGTTTCAGGCTTTTATTTTGAAAAATGAGCGTGAACGACAACATTGCGTCAGTGGTCAGTTGGTGGCTATGGGACAAAAGGCCCGCCATGTTAAGCAATCACGAGCAGTCAGAACAAAGGCAGGCCGCACGCTCAACCAGCGAGCAGCAGACAAAGACTTGTGGAAAAAGACACAAACCAAAGAGTTGTCCTGCATTCAATATTGAGTGTAAAAAATGTGGCAAGATAAATCCCTTTTCAGCTCTGTGTAGGTAAGGGACACGTACTGTCACGAAGTCCATGCCTCTCCTTGTTCGGGCGGTGCTCGGAGGTCTACGTCGCCGGTCTTCTAGCCATCGCCGATCCATTTTTCATTTTCCATATGTCTTGTCTTGTTTTCCCACACACCTTGTTCTCATTTCCCTCATTATGTGTTGTGTATTTAACCCTCTGTTTCCCCCATGTCTTAATGTGGTATTGTTTATTCTGTTTCATGTTATGCGCACGTTAGTCTGTTGTGCTGCGTTATGTTAACTTGTATTGTTATTTCGTGTTTACTTTGCCGTGTGCTTTTGGTTCGCCTAAATAAAAAGCTGCGTTGGCTACCCAATATCTGCACTCCTGCACCTGACTTCCTTACAGCCATTTATCTATACCTGACAGCCCATATAAAGTCTGTTATGACCGAGTATACTTTTTAAAACAATGTCTTCAATTGGTATTACCAAAAATAAATGTTAAAACTTTGGGAGCCATGCCATTCTAAAGAAGTTTATTCTACCTGTAAGATTTATGGGAAGATTGTTCCATTGAATTAGATCTGCGTTCCTGTTGTTGAGTAATGGGATAAAGTTATCTTTATATATTTGTTGTTGTTTGTTAAGCATCCTAAGTATTTCATATTTTTTTGTGGTCCACTTACAGGAATGCTGTAGATCATGAGATAATATTTGTATTTTTCCCATTTCATTTTTTTCCACGTTCATTTCATATCCTGAGATTTTAAGAGTATTCTGAAAATATTTTTTACAAGGGGGTCATTGATTTTTCAATTTTAGTCAGGTATATCAGGAGATCGTTTGCAAATAAGTCTACCTGCCACCCCCCAAAAAAACATTTATCAGATAATGTATTGTTGGTGTATACTTTTGCTTTACAATATTTATATAATGTTTTTCCAAAATGTATTTGACGGCTTCCAAAGTTTGGACTGAAAAAGGCCATTCAAGACAGTCAAAAGTATTTTGACATCAACAGATACTATTGATAAATCTACATCGTATTGTGTTATACTGACACATTTGTTTGTTAGTGTCTATTTTGAATAAACCCATGTTTGATTAATATGTATTGAAGTCTGGTAAGACTTTTGCCATTCTGTTGCTTATAAGTTTTGTTATTATTTTGTTGCAATTTATTACATTTATAGGTCTGTAATCTGCAGGGGACTCCAGGTTTTCCTGGTTTTAAATAGAACTGAGATTACTGTTTGATACATGGAACTAGGAAGCACTGAATTGAGTGACGTGTGTTGTCATTTGAGTAAATAGGTGCGCTACTCCCATTCCTGGTGCTTTTCTCTGCGCGACTGTTTTAACAGTGTCTAACGGAACACATTTCCGTTTGTTGGCAATGTCAACTCTTGCTAGCTGGACAGGCAAAAGCTGCTGAGTACTAAACTCTAAACCAATCAAAACCCATGGACTATCCATGGTACTATCTCTGCTGATCACGTCAGTCATTCACGTTATCCGTACCTAAGGTTGTAGACAGCTGGTCACAGCTTGAGAGAGATCTCCATCCGACAAACTGCTATTGTGATACCATCAATGCAAGCTGTAAAATAATTCCCAACTTAGAATGCAGCAAACTTAGTAATGTAGTTAGCTTGCTAGTTACCTAGCTAGTAATCTCTCGTTGAGAGATTCACATGTAATTGTCTAATTATGTAATTACGAGCAGCAGTAGTTCCTCATTTTGAGTTTTCTTTATTGATTATTTGGACGAATCAGGATTAGCTAGATCCTACAGATGTAACCTGTATAATCCTGGTGTAACTCCCTGTCAGAGAGATTAGAGGGCTAGGCAGGAGGCCCTGGGCCAGTAGGAGGTCAGGGGTGAGGGTTCTATTTCAAGCACACTCACTACCTCTATCCATCTCTTTCCAGATGCTATAGCGTTGGATTAGATTTAAAATACACTAGTTATGCTATTTTGGAACCACCAGCCTGTAATTTTTGTGTTTATACTTTTTCATAACGACAGTGACAAGTTTGACGTCGGATGACAATAGAATGTTCATTATGTCACTGCGACAACTGTTGATAGACGTAGTATAAACCAGCCTTTAGTCTTGAAATCTTTGGTGGTTTAGTACATGGCCTCACATGGGAATCCTTAAAGAGACAGATGGGGCTAAGGCTTAATAGGGTCTGAACGATGCTAAATGGGTGTACACAAAGAAGAGCTCTCCAGTAGGTTTACCAAACAATCCAAGGGCCATTTTCTCAAATGTGAGGTTACAAGTTGATCAACTTTCAAAGCAGAATTACTTTCCCATTGTTCCTCAACTGTAGTGTATGATATCAAATGTTCTAGCTCTGAGTCTTTTATCCTATGTAAAAACCACAATTTCAAATTTTGCTAAATAAGACTGAATCGAGCCGGTCCATCACATATGTTGCACTAAGAGTTGATCAAAGTTGGTAGAATATTATAAAAATGATTCACAGCTGTAAAACCCAATATATGCTTGATCCGAAAATGTGGTCAGAAGCTTCTTATGGAGGGTGTGGTGCAATTGCGGAGCCTCTGGAGGCACACAGAGACCTAATTATTATCCGTACTGCATCGCCGTGCTCCTCTTAAATTTTGTAACAATGCAAAGTGCTCCTTAAAGCTCTGCATCGAAATGATTGGTTGACAGTAGGTGGGGGCGGTACGTTCTCTATAAACACAAACTCACTTCCTTGACAACTTCCTTCTCAGTAGCTCTGCTCTGCTCCGCTAAGCGCAAAATGTATGAACGCCCTGATGTCTGCTGCGGAGGCTTCATTGCATAAATACAGCCACTTCAGACCACTGATTAACCATGCAAAACCTTTAAGGCTTCCACCAAGTATTAACTCTGGGATGTGAAGACCTACCCAATCAAGACATCTTCATTTTTTTTTATTAATAAAAAAAAAATGTTTCTTTAACTTTCTATCACTTTGAAAATGTGGAGTAAAATATGCAAATCTGTTGGAGGAAAATCTAATGTAATCCCTTTGTAGATTGAATTTTAAGGCAGCAAAATGTGAAGATTGTGCAAGGGATGTGCAGACTTTAACTTTTTTCATCTACCTTTTTTCAGCTACCTTTTCATCTACAGTTTCCGCCAGCAATGGGTATCCTGGGGTAAAATAGACTTTATTACAATTACCACCAGTAAAGGGTTTCCTGGGGTAACATGTCATCTCTTGAATCATATGGAGCCCCAAAGTTTCACTCCTGCTATGTCCTCCTAACGTGAATGCAGGAACCTTGAATCGCATGGAGTTGCAACGAAGTATCACTCCCGCTACTTTCCCAAACATGACCGCAGCAACCTTGAACCATCTGGAGTTGCACCAAGGCATCACTCACACCACATTCCCCTGACTTAAACACAGCAACCTTGAATTGTGTGGAGTTTCCTCCAGCTGAAGTTTCAACTTAATGGTTTCCACCTCAGCAACTTGTCTCACATTTCTATTTTCATTCCCCTACATCACATTCACACCCAGCAGCATCCACCAGCAGCACACATATCAGTACAGAGATAATAGAGCTTATTAAACAAAGAGCTGGAGAGCTTATTAAACAGAGATAAGAGTCAAGGCAACATAACATAAGAACAAATGCAATAACAGCTAATGCAAAGCAATTGATATTCTACATCTCAAGGCAATAACAGCAAGTTGAATGCAACTGATATATATGTAATTGAATAGATTACAAAACAATTACACTTAGATCTATCTACCGAGCTATGTGGTTTCTGAGCTAGATTCACCTTCAATATCAGATTTTCACCTTCAGGACCTGTTTTTCCACTTTGTTGTCCTGCACAAAAAGTGTCTAATCAAAATCAAAGATCAGCGGCATATTGAGTTTGTCTTGTGGGAATGTAACAATAGAGACAACCTAGTTCTCTTTCATTTACAAATGTCATGACGTGGCTCTGAGACGTTGTTATGAGATATACTGTGGTAAAGTACTTAGCGGGATTTTTTTTTTACCTGAGCCTGCTAGCTAGCTAGAAAATGTTTGTATTGGTATAGCTAGCTGGCTAACTAGCTAGCTTATGCTGTTAACGATACCTATGCCAGAAAATAATCATAAATAATTTGTACTATGCAAATTGACGCAAGAAGACCAAACAGATTTAACAAAAACGTTGTAATTTCAAATCTTGATTACATTGGTACACCATCGCATACTGTATTTCTCTGTATTTATGAGTGGAAGTACTTGGGGATAGATTTCCTAAAACAATTTTGAGCTGAATACTACAGATTTTACAGTTTTTTTTCTGTCCAAATATAATAATGCTCACAAAACATTGGGGATCTCGGCATCCTGAGTGTCGCAGTGGTCTAAGGCACTGCATTGCATTGCTAGCTGTGCCACTAGAAATCCTGGTTCTGTCGCAGGCGGCCGGGACCGGGAGACCCATGGGGCGGCACACAATTGGCCCAGCGTTGTCCAGGTTAGGGGAGGGTTTGACCGGCAGGGATTTTCTTGTCCCATCGTGCTCTAGCGACTCCTGAGGTGGGCTGGGCACAATGCACACTGACACGGTCGCCAGGTGTTAACAATTAACTGTCACGTGTGCTCCCTCTTCGGCCTCTAGGTCACCAGGCTGCTCGCTTAGGCGCACACCTTTCACCAGTGTTACGTGCATAATGACACTCACCTGGACTCCATCACCTCCCTGATTACCTTCCCTACATGTGTCACTCCCTTTGGTTTCTTCCCCAGTCATCACTGTTTCTGTTTCAGTTTCACGTCTGTGCGTTGTTCGTGTTTCTTGTTTTGTATTATGTTTAGTTTATTAATTAAATCACTCACTCCCTGAACTTGCTTCCCGACTCTCAGTGCACATCGTTACATTAACAAGCTAGTTAGATACCACATGTTCTTGTCAAACTGTCAACAGTTGCTAGCAAGCAACAAGACATGCCAAATAATTGTCTAAAAACCACTTGAGAGCAAATAAATCAGATTTGACACATCACATGGCCAGGAATCAGATTTGTAGCTGACTTCAAACCACCTAAGAAGGTGGCTTGGAATATCTGATTCCATTTGCTTTTTGGCTGTTCAGACTACAGGAAAAAGAACAGATTTGAATCGGAAATGCAAATAAATAGGATTTGAGTCACTTCAAACTGCCAATGTGAACATGGCTTAAGAACTTTCCACACCTGGAAAAGCAACATTTGCCCATTATTGTTTTCAAAATTCTTCAAGCTCTGTGAAATTGATTGTGATCATTGCTAGACAACCATTTTCAGCTCTTCCCATAGCTTTTCAAGTAGGTTTAAACTGTAACTCGGCCATTCAGGAACATTCCCTGTCTTCTTCGTAAGCAACTCGAGGGTAGATTTGGTCTTGTGTTTTAGGTTGTTGTTCTGCTGAAAGGTGAATTAAATCTCCCAGTGTCTGGTGGAAAGCAGCCCGAACCAGGTTTTTGTCTTGGATTTTTCCTGTGCTTAGCTCTATTCTGTTTCTATTTTATCCTGAAAAATGCTCCAGTCTTTAACGATTACAAGCATACCCATAACATGATGCAGCCACCACTATGCTTGAAAATATGCTGAGTGGTACTCAGTAATGTGTTGTAATGGATTTGCCCCAAACATAACACATTGTATTAAGGACAAAAACATAATTAGGTTGCCACATTTTGTTTTGCTGTATTACATTAGTGCCTTGTTGCAAACAGGATGCATGTTTCGGGAATAATTGTATTCTGTACAGGCTTCCTTCTTTTAAATCTGTCAATTAGGTCAGTATAGTGGAGTAACCACAACGTTGTTGATCCATCTTCAGTTTTCTCCTTTCACAACCATTAAACTCTGTAACTGATTTAAAGTCACAGAAGGACGCCTGTATCTTTGTAGTGACTAGGTGTATTGATACATCATACAAAGTGTAATGAATAAGTTCACCAATGCTCAAAGGGATATTCTATGTCTGCTTTTTTTGTTTGTACCCATCTACCAATAGGTGCCCTTCTTTGTGAGAAATTGGAACACTTCCCTGGTCTTTGTGGTTGAATCTGTGTTTGAAATTCACTGCTTGACTGAGGGACCTTACAATTATCTGTATGTGTGGGGTACAGAGATGAGGTAGTCATTCAAAAATCATGTTAAATACAATTTTTGCACACAAGTCACTCCTTATTACATGACTTTTTAAGCAAATGTCTACTCAAATTCTTGGTTACATGCACGTGTTTAGCAGATGTTATTGCGGGTGTAGCGAAATGCTTGTGATTCTAGCTCCGACGGCGCAGTAATATCTAACAAGTAGTATCTAACAATTTCACAACATATACCGAATACACACATCTAAGTAATGTAATTAAGAATATAAAAATATATGGACGAGCAATGTCAGAGCGGCATAGACTAAGATACAGTGGAATAGTATAGAATACAGTATATACATATGAAATGAGTAATGCAAGATATGTAAACATTATTAAAGTGACTAGCATTCCGTTTATTAAAGTGGCCAATGATTTCAAGTCTATGAATATAGGCAGAAGCCTATATGTGCTAGTGATATCTATTGTTTTTATTTTTGTTGTTGTGTGATTTGGATTAATCCCCTCTACCACACGGAAACCCACTAATCTACTGACGGGACGCAAGAGTTGGCTAATAACAGACCTCCATCCTATGCTAGCTTGCTCCTATGCTAGCTTGCTACCGATTTAGCTGTCTAAATCGCCGTGACCCCCAACCAACCTCTCCACTCACTGGACCCTTTTGATCACTCGACTGAGCATGCCTCTCCTTAATGTCAATATGCCTTGTCCATTGCTGTTCTGGTTAGTGTTTATTGGCTTATTTCACTGTAGAGCCTCTAGTCCTGCTCATTATACCTTATCCAACCTATTAGTTCCACCACCCACACATGCAATGACATCTCCTGGTTTCAATTATGTTTCTAGAGACAATATCTCCCTCTTCATCACTCAATACCTAGGTTTACCTCCACTGTATTCACATCCTACCTTACCTTTGTCTGTACATTATACCTTGATGCTATTTTATCGACCCCAGAAACCTCCTTTTACTCTCTGTTCCAGACGTTCTAAACGAGCAATTCTTATTGCTTTTAGCCGCACCCTTATTCTACTCCTACTCTGTTCATCTGGCGATGTAGAGGTGAATCAAGGCCCTGCAGTGCCTAGCTCCACTCCTATTCCCCAGGCGCTCTCTTTTGACGACTTCTGTAACCGTAATAGCCTTGGTTTCATGCATGTTAACATTAGAAGCCTCCTCCCTAAGTTTGTTCTATTCACTGTTTTAGCACACTCTGCCAACCCGGATGTTCTAGCTGTGTCTGAATCCTGGCTTAGGAAGACCACCAAAAATTCAGACATTTTAATTCCAAACTACAACATTTTCAGACAAGATAGAACTGCCAAAGGGGCGGTGTTGCAATCTACTGCAAAGATAGCCTGCAGAGTTCTGTCCTACTATCCACGTCTGTACCCAAACAATTTGAACTTCTACTTTTAAAAATCCACCTCTCTAAAAACAAGTCTCTCACCGTTTCCGCCTGCTATAGACCACCCTCTGCCCCCAGCTGTGCTCTGGACACCATATGTGAACTGATTGCCCCCCATCTTTCTTCAGAGCTTGTGCTGCTAGGCGACCTAAACTGGAACATGCTTAACACCCCAGCCATCCTACAATCTAAACTTGATGCCCTCAACCTCACACAAATTATCAATGAACCTACCAGGTACCTCCCCAAAGCCTTAAACACGGGCACCCTCATACATATCATCCTAACCAACTTGCCCTCTAAATACACCTCTGCTGTTTTCAACCAAGATCTCAGCGATCACTGCCTCATTGCCTGCATCCGTAATGGGTCAGCGGTCAAACGACCTCCACTCATCACTGTAAAACGCTCCCTGAAACACTTCAGCGAGCAGGCCTTTCTAATCGACCTGGCCGGGGTATCCTGGAAGGATATTGATCTCATCCCGTCAGTAGAGGATGCCTGGATATTTTTTTTAAATTCCTTCCTAACCATCTTAAATAAACATGCCCCATTCAAGAAATTTAGAACCAGGAACAGATATGGCCCTTGGTTTTTCCCAGACCTGACTGCCCTTAACCAACACAAAAACATCCTATGGCGTTCTGCATTAGGATCGAACAGCCCCCGTGATATGCAGCTGTTCAGGTAAGCTAGAAACCATTATACACAGGCAGTTAGAAAAGCCAAGGCTAGCTTTTTCAAGCAGAAATTTGCTTCCTGCAACACTAACTCAAAAAAGTTCTGGGACAATGTAAAGTCCATGGAGAATAAGAACACCTCCTCCCAGCTGCCCACTGCACTGAAGATAGGAAACACTGTCACCACTGATAAATCCACCATAATTGAGAATTTCAATAAGCATTTTTCTACGGCTGGCCATGCTTTCCACCTGGCTACTCTTACCCCGGTCAACAGCACTGCACCCCCCACAACAACTCGCCCAAGCCTTCCCCATTTCTCCTTCTCCCAAATCTGCTCAGCTGATGTTCTGAATGAGCTGCAAAATCTGGACCCCTACAAATCAGCCGGGCTAGACAATCTGGACCCTTTCTTTCTAAAATTATCTGCCAAAATTGTTGCCACCCCTATTACTAGCCTGTTCAACCTCTCTTTCGTGTCGTCTGAGATTCCCAAAGATTGGAAAGCAGCTGCGGTCATCCCCCTCTTCAAAGGGGGTGACACTCCTGACCCAAACTGCTACAGACCTATATCTATCCTACCATGCCTTTCTAAGGTCTTCGAAAGCCAAGTCAACAAACAGATTACCGACCATTTCGAATCTCACCATGCCTTCTCTGCTATGCAATCTGGTTTCAGAGCTGGTCATGGGTGCACCTCAGCCACGCTCAAGGTCCTAAATGATATCTTAACCGCCATCGATAAGAAACATTACTGTGCAGCCGTATTCATTGATCTGGCCAAGGCTTTCGACTCTGTCAATCACCACATCCTCATCGGCAGACTCGACAGCCTTGGTTTCTCAAATGATTGCCTCGCCTGGTTCACCAACTACTTTTCTGATAGAGTTCAGTGTGTCAAATCGGAGGGTCTGCTGTCTGGACCTCTGGCAGTCTCTATGGGGGTGCCACAGGGTTCAATTCTTGGACCGACTCTCTTCTCTGTATACATCACTGAGGTCGCTCTTGCTGCTGGTGAGTCTCTGATCCACCTCTACGCAGACGACACCATTCTGTATACTTCTGGCCCTTCTTTGGACACTGTGTTAACAACCCTCCAGGCAAGCTTCAATGCCATACAACTCTCCTTCCGTGGCCTCCAATTGCTCTTAAATACAAGTAAAACTAAATGCATGCTCTTCAACCGATCGCTACCTGTACCTACCCGCCTGTCCAACATTACTACTGTCATGTTGTGTCTTGTCTCTGTCCTTTCCCTTCACCCTGTCTCCCTCTGCTGGTCGTTGTTATGTTACCTTTTCTCCCCCGCTTTCCCCCAGCTGTCCCTTGTCTCCTCTAACTACCCGTTCCCCACCTGTTCCCTGTTTCCCTCTGATTAGGTCCCTATATCTCTCTCTGTTTCTGCTCCTGTCCTTGTCGGATTCTTGTTTGTTTGTGTTTCATGCCTGAGCCAGACTATCGTCATGTTTGCTGTAACCTTGTCCTGTCCTGTCGGAATCTGCCGGTCTATCTGAGCCTACCTAAGTTTGGTTATTAAAGAAGCTCTGTTTAAGTTAGTTCGCTTTTGGGTCCTCATTCACTCACCATAACAGAAGAATCCGACCAAGAATGGACCCAGCGACTTCGGATCCTCTCCACTCAGCCGTCGGAATCCAGGGAGCGATGCTCGGCAGACACGAGCAGGAAGTGTCTGCTGCTCGACATGCCGTTGAGACCCTGGCCACCCAAGTCTCCAACCTCACAGAACAGGTTCACCATCTCCGCCTCGATCCACCGGCCACTTCCAGGGCTTTCGAATCTCCGGAGCCCAGAATCAATAACCCGCCGTGTTACTCTGGGGAGCCCACTGAATGCCGCTCGTTCCTCACCCAGTGTGATATTGTGTTTTCTCTCCAGCCCAACACTTACTCCAGGAGCACTGCTCGTGTCGCCTACGTCATATCTCTCCTTATTGGACGGGCTCGTGAGTGGGGCACGGCAATCTGGGAGGCAAGGGCTGAGTGTACTAACCAGTATCAGGACTTTAAGGAGGAGATGATACGGGTTTTTGATCGATCTGTTTTTGGGGAGGAGGCTTCCAGGGCCCTGTCTTCCCTATGTCAAGGTAATCGATCCATAACAGACTACTCTATTGAGTTTCGCACTCTTGCTGCCTCCAGTGGCTGGAACGAGCCGGCTTTGCTCGCTCGTTTTCTGGAGGGTCTCCGCGCAGAGGTAAAGGATGAGATTCTCTCCCGGGAGGTCCCTTCCAGCGTGGATTCCCTGATTGAACTCGCTATTCGCATTGAGCGACGGGTTGATCTGCGTCACCGAGCTCGTGGAAAGGAGCTCGCGTTCTCCGTTGCTCCCCTCTCCGCATCACTACCATCTTCCTCTGCCGGCTCGGGAGCTGAGCCTATGCAGCTGGGAGGTATCCGCATCTCGACTAAGGAGAGGGAACGGAGAATCACCAACCGCCTCTGTCTCTATTGCGGTTCTGCTGGTCATTTTGTCACTTCATGTCCAGTAAAAGCCAGAGCTCATCAGTAAGCGGAGGGCTACTGGTGAGCGCTACTACTCCTGTCTCTCCTTCAAGATCCTGCACTACCTTGTCGGTCCATCTACGCTGGACCGGTTCGTCAGCTTCCTGCAGTGCCTTAATAGACTCTGGGGCGGAGGGCTGTTTTATGGACGAGACCTGGGCTCGGGAACATGACATTCCTCTCAGACAGTTAAGGGAGTCCACGGCCTTGTTCGCCCTGGATGGTAGTCCTCTCCCCAGGATTCAGCGTGAGACGCTACCTTTAACCCTCACTGTTTCTGGTAATCATAGCGAAACCATTTCTTTTTTGATTTTTCGTTCACCTTTTACACCTGTTGTTTTGGGCCATCCCTGGCTAGTTTGTCATAATCCTTCCATTAATTGGTCTAGTAATTCTATCCTCTCCTGGAACGTCTCTTGTCATGTGAAATGTTTAATGTCTGCTATCCCTCCTGTTTCCTCTGTCTCTTCTTCACAGGAGGAGCCTGGTGATTTGACAGGGGTGCCGGAGGAATATCACGATCTGCGCACGGTGTTCAGTCGGTCCAGGGCCACCTCTCTTCCTCCACACCGGTCGTATGATTGTAGTATTGATCTCCTTCCGGGAACCACTCCCCCCCGGGGTAGACTATACTCTCTGTCGGCTCCCGAACGTAAGGCTCTCGAGGATTATTTGTCTGTAGCTCTTGACGCCGGTACCATAGTCCCCTCCTCCTCTCCCGCCGGAGCGGGGTTTTTTTTTGTCAAGAAGAAGGACGGGTCTCTGCGCCCCTGCATAGATTATCGAGGGCTGAATGACATAACAGTTAAGAATCGTTATCCGCTTCCTCTTATGTCTTCAGCCTTCGAGATCCTGCAGGGAGCCAGGTTTTTCACTAAGTTGGACCTGCGTAACGCTTACCATCTCGTGCGCATCAGGGAGGGGGACGAGTGGAAGACGGCGTTTAACACTCCGTTAGGGCACTTTGAATACCGGGTTCTTCCTTTCGGCCTCGCTAACGCTCCAGCTGTCTTTCAGGCATTAGTCAATGATGTCCTGAGAGACATGCTGAACATCTTTGTTTTCGTTTACCTTGACGATATCCTGATTTTTTCACCGTCACTCCAGATTCATGTTCAGCACGTTCGACGTGTCCTCCAGCGCCTTTTAGAGAATTGTCTTTTTGTGAAGGCTGAGAAGTGCACTTTTCATGCCTCCTCCGTCACATTTCTCGGTTCTGTTATTTCCGCTGAAGGCATTAAGATGGATCCCGCTAAAGTCCAAGCTGTCATTGATTGGCCCGTCCCTAAGTCACGCGTCGAGCTGCAGCGCTTTCTCGGCTTCGCGAACTTCTATCGTCGTTTCATCCGTAATTTCGGTCAGGTGGCCGCTCCTCTCACAGCCCTTACTTCTGTCAAGACGTGCTTTAAGTGGTCCGTTTCCGCCCAGGGAGCTTTTGATCTCCTCAAGAATCGTTTTACATCCGCTCCTATCCTTGTTACACCTGACGTCTCTAGACAGTTCGTTGTCGAGGTTGACGCGTCAGAGGTGGGCGTGGGAGCCATTCTTTCTCAGCGCTCCCTCTCTGACGACAAGGTCCACCCATGCGCGTATTTTTCTCATCGCCTGTCGCCGTCGGAACGTAACTATGATGTGGGTAACCGCGAACTGCTCGCCATCCGGTTAGCCCTAGGCGAATGGCGACAGTGGTTGGAGGGGGCGACCGTTCCTTTTGTCGTTTGGACTGACCATAGGAACCTTGAGTACATCCGTTCTGCCAAACGACTTAATGCGCGTCAGGCGCGTTGGGCGCTGTTTTTCGCTCGTTTCGAGTTCGTGATTTCTTATCGTCCGGGCTCTAAGAACACCAAGCCTGATGCTTTGTCTCGTCTCTTCAGTTCTTCAGTAGCCTCCACTGACCCCGAGGGGATTCTCCCTGAGGGGCGTGTTGTCGGGTTGACTGTCTGGGGAATTGAGAGGCAGGTAAAACAAGCGCTCACTCACACTCCGTCGCCGCGCGCTTGTCCTAGGAACCTTCTTTTCGTTCCCGTTCCTACTCGTCTGGCCGTTCTTCAGTGGGCTCACTCTGCCAAGTTAGCCGGCCACCCTGGCGTTCGGGGTACGCTTGCTTCCATTCGCCAGCGTTTTTGGTGGCCCACCCGGGAGCATGACACGCGTCGTTTCGTGGCTGCTTGTTCGGTCTGCGCGCAGACTAAGTCCGGTAACTCTCCTCCTGCCGGCCGTCTCAGGCCGCTTCCTATTCCCTCTCGACCGTGGTCTCACATCGCCTTAGATTTTGTCACCGGACTGCCTTCGTCAGCGGGGAAGACTGTTATTCTTACGGTTGTCGATAGGTTCTCTAAGGCGGCCCATTTCATTCCCCTTGCTAAGCTTCCTTCTGCTAAAGAGACGGCACAAATCATCATCGAGAATGTTTTCAGAATTCATGGCCTTCCGTCAGACGTCGTTTCGGACAGAGGTCCGCAATTCACGTCTCAATTTTGGAGGGAGTTTTGCCGTTTGATTGGGGCTTCCGTCAGTCTCTCTTCCGGCTTTCACCCCCAGTCTAACGGTCAAGCAGAACGGGCCAATCAGACTATTGGTCGCATCTTACGCAGTCTTTCTTTTCGCAACCCTGCGTCTTGGTCAGAACAGCTCCCCTGGGCAGAATACGCCCACAACTCGCTTCCTTCGTCTGCGACCGGGCTATCTCCTTTTCAGAGTAGCCTCGGGTACCAGCCTCCGCTGTTCTCATCTCAGTTCGCCGAGTCCAGCGTCCCCTCCGCTCAGGCTTTTGTCCAACGTTGCGAGCGCACCTGGAAGAGGGTCAGGTCTGCACTTTGCCGTTATAGGACGCAGACTGTGAGGGCTGCTAATAAGCGCAGAACTAAGAGTCCTAGATATTGTCGCGGTCAGAGAGTTTGGCTCTCCACTCAGAACCTTCCCCTTAAGACGGCTTCTCGCAAGTTGACCCCGCGGTTCATTGGTCCGTTCCGTATTTCTCGGGTCATTAATCCTGTCGCAGTTCGACTTCTTCTTCCGCGATACCTTCGTCGCGTCCACCCGGTCTTCCATGTCTCCTGTATTAAGCCCGTTCTTCGCGCCCCCGCTCGTCTTCCCCCCCCCCCCCCCATCCTTGTCGAGGGCGCACCCATCTACAGGGTCCGCAGGATTTTGGACATGCGTCCACGGGGCCGTGGTCACCAGTACCTTGTCGATTGGGAGGGGTACGGTCCTGAGGAGAGGAGTTGGGTTCCCTCTCGGGACGTGCTGGACCGTGCGCTGATCGAGGATTTCCTCCGTTGCCGCCAGGTTTCCTCCTCGAGTGCGCCAGGAGGCGCTCGGTGAGTGGGGGGGTACTGTCATGTTGTGTCTTGTCTCTGTCCTTTCCCTTCACCCTGTCTCCCTCTGCTGGTCGTTGTTATGTTACCTTTTCTCCCCCGCTTTCCCCCAGCTGTCCCTTGTCTCCTCTAACTACCCGTTCCCCACCTGTTCCCTGTTTCCCTCTGATTAGGTCCCTATATCTCTCTCTGTTTCTGCTCCTGTCCTTGTCGGATTCTTGTTTGTTTGTGTTTCATGCCTGAGCCAGACTATCGTCATGTTTGCTGTAACCTTGTCCTGTCCTGTCGGAATCTGCCGGTCTATCTGAGCCTACCTAAGTTTGGTTATTAAAGAAGCTCTGTTTAAGTTAGTTCGCTTTTGGGTCCTCATTCACTCACCATAACAACTACTCTGGACGGCTCTGACTTAGAATACGTGGACAACTACAAATACTTAGGTGTCTGGTTAGACTGTAAACTCTCCTTCCAGACCCATATCAAACATCTCCAATCCAAAGTTAAATCTAGAATTTTTTTCCTATTTCGCAACAAAGCATCCTTCACTCATGCTGCCAAACATACCCTTGTAAAACTGACCATCCTACCAATCCTCGACTTTGGCGATGTCATTTACAAAATAGCCTCCAATACCCTACTCAACAAATTGGATGCAGTCTATCACAGTGCAATCCGTTTTGTCACCAAAGCCCCATATACTACCCACTATTGCGACCTGTACGCTCTCGTTGGCTGGCCCTCGCTTCATACTCGTCGCCAAACCCACTGGCTCCATGTCATCTACAAGACCCTGCTAGGTAAAGTCCCCCCTTATCTCAGCTCGCTGGTCACCATTGCATCTCCCACCTGCAGCACACGCTCCAGCAGGTATATCTCTCTAGTCACCCCCAAAACCAATTCTTTCTTTGGCCGCCTCTCCTTCCAGTTCTCTGCTGCCAATGACTGGAACGAACTACAAAAATCTCTGAAACTGGAAACACTTATCTCCCTCACTAGCTTTAAGCACCAACTGTCAGAGCAGCTCACAGATTACTGCACCTGTACATAGTCCACCTACAATTTAGCCCAAACAACTACCTCTTTCCCTACTGTATTTAATTTATTTATTTATTTTGCTCCTTTGCTCCCCATTATTTTTATTTCTACTTTGCACATTCTCCCATTGCAAATCTACCATTCCAGTGTTTTACTTGCTATATTGTATTTACTTTGCCACCATGGCCTTTTTGCCTTTACCTCCCTTATCTCACCTCATTTGCTCACATCGTATATAGACTTGTTTATACTGTATTATTGACTGTATGTTTGTTTTACTCCATGTGTAACTCTGTGTCGTTGTATGTGTCGAACTGCTTTGCTTTATCTTGGCCAGGTCGCAATTGTAAATGAGAACTTGTTCTCAACTTGCCTACCTGGTTAAATAAAGGTGAAATAAATAAAATAAATAAATAAAAATGGCAGTTTAACAGTCTGATGGCCTTGAGATAGGAGCTGTTTTTCAGACTATCAGTCCCAGCTTTGATGCAGCTGTACTGACCTCGCCTTCTGGACGATAGTGGGGTGAACAGGCAGTAGCTTGGGTGGTTGTTGTCCTTGATGATCTTTTAGGCCTTCATGTGACATCGGGTGCTGTAGGTGTCCTGGAGGGCAGGTAGTTTGCCCCCGGTGATGTGTTGGACAGACCGCACCACCCTCTAAAGGGCCCTGTGGTTGCATGCGGTGCAGTTGCCGTAACAAGCGGTGATACAGCCCGAAAGGATGCTCTTAATTGTGCATCTGTAAAAGTTTGTGAGGGTTTTAGGTGCCAAGCCAAATTTCTTCATCCTCCTGAGGTTGAAGAGGCTCTGTTGCACCCTCTTCACCACACTGTCTGTGTGGGTGGACCATTTCAGTTTGTCAGTGATGTGTACGCCGAGGAACTTGAAGCTTCCCACCTTCTACACTGTGGTCCCGTTGATGTGGATATGGGGATGCGTCCTCTGCTCTTTCCTGAAGTCCAAGATCATCTCCTTTGTTTTGTTGACGTTGAGTGAGAGGTTATTTTCCTGGCACCACACTCCCAAAGCCCTCACCTCCTCCCTGTAGACTGTCTCGTCATTGTTGGTAATCAAGACTACTACTGTTGGATCATCTGCACATTTGATGATTGAGTTGGAGGCGTGCTTGGCCACACATTCTTGGGTGAGCAGGGAGTACAGGTGGGAGCTGAGCACGCACCCTTGTGGGGCCCCAGTGTTGAGGATCAGCGAAGTGAAGGTGTTGTTTTATACATTCACCACCTGGGGGTGGCCCGTCAGGAATTTCAGGACCCAGTTTCACAGAGCGGGATTCAGACACAGAGCCTCGAGCTTGGTGATGAGCTTGGAGGGTACTATGGTGTTTAATGCTGAGCTAGAGTCAATGAACAGCATTCTTACATAGGTATTCCTCTTGTCCAGATGGGATAGGGCAGTGCGCAGCCTGATGATTGCATCATCTGTGGATCTATTGGGGTGGTAAGCAAATTGAAGTGGGTCTAGGGTGACAGGCATGTTAGAGGTGATATGATCCTTGACTAGTCTCTCAAAGCACTTCATGATGACAGAAGTGAGTGCTACAGGGCGACAGTCATTTAGTTCAGTTAACTTTGCTTTCTTGGGAACAGGACAAATGGTGGTCATCTTGAAGCATGTGGGGACAACAGACTGGGATAGGGAAAATTGAATATGTCCGTAAACATACCAGCTAGCTGGTCTGCACATTCTCTGAGGACGCGGTTAGGGATGCCGACTGGGCCGGCAGCCTTGCGAGGGTTAACATGCTTAAATGTCTTACTCACGTCGGCCACGGAGAAGGAGAGCCCACAGTCCTTGGTAGCGGGCCGCTTCGCTGGCGCTGTGTTATCCTCAAAGAGTGCAAAGAAGGTGTTTAGCTTATCCGGAAGAAAGACGTGGCTGGTTTTCCTTTTGTAGTCCGTGATTGTCTGTAGACCCTGCCACATACATCTTGTGTCTGAGCCGTTGAATTATGACTCCACTTTGTCCCTATATTGAGGTTTCACTTCTTTGCTTGCATTGCGGAGGGAATGACTACACTGTTTGTATTCTGCCATATTCCCAGTCATCTTGCCATGGTTAAATGTGAAGGTTCATGCTTTCAGTTTTGTGCAAATTCTGCCATCTATCCACGGTTTCTGGTTAGGGTAGGTTTTAATAGTCACAGTGGGAACAACATCTCCTATACACTTCCTGATAATCTCAGTCACCGAGTCAGTATACAGTGGGGAAAACAAGTATTTGATACACTGCCAATTTTGCAGGTTTTCCTACTTACAAAGCATGTAGAGGTCTGTAATTTTCAACTGTGAGAGACGGAATCTAAAACAAAAATCCAGAAAATCACATTGTATCATTTTTAAGTAATTAATTTGCATTTTATTGCATGACATAAGTATTTGATCACCTACCAACCAGTAAGAATTCTGGCTCTCACAGACCTGTTCGTTTTTCTTGAAGAAGCCCTCCTGTTCTACACTCATTACCTGTTAACTGCACCTGTTTGAACTCGTTACCTGTACACAAGACACATCGTAAAAATCCAAATAACTTTGCAGATCATCATTGTAAAGGGTTTAAACACTGTTTCCCATGCTTGTTCAATGAACCATAAACAATTAATGAACATGCACCTGTGGAACGGTCATTAAGACAATGACAGCTTACAGACTGTAGGAAATTACGGTCACAGTTATGAAAACTAAGGACACTAAAGAGGCCTTTCTACTGACTCTGAAAAACACCAAAAGAAATATGCCCAGGGTCCCTGCTCATCTGTGTGAACGTGCCTTAGGCATGCTGCAAAGAGGCAGGAGGACTGCAGATGTGATCAGGGCAATGAATTGCAATGGCCGTACGGTGAGAAGCCTAAGACAGCGCTACAGGGAGACAGGACGGAAAACTGATCGTCCTCGCAGTGGCAGACCACGTGTAACAACACCTGCACAGGATTGCTACATCCGAACATCACACCTGAGGGACAGGTACAGGATGGCAACAACAACTGCCCGAGTTACACCTGGAATGCACAATCCTTCCATCAGTGCTCAGACTGTCCACAATAGGCTGAGAGAGGCTTGACTGAGGGCTTGTAGGCCTGTTTTAAGGCAGGTCCTCATCAGACATCACCGGCAACAACGTTGACTATGGGCACAGACCCACCGTCACTAGACCAGACAGGACTGGCAAAAGTGCTCTTCACTGACAAGTCATGGTTTTGTCTCAACATTGATGATGGTCAGATTTGCGTTTATCGTCGAAGGAATGCGTTTTACATCGAGGCCTGTAGTCTGGAGAGGGATCGATTTGGAGGTGGAGGGCCGTCATGATCTGGGGCGGTGTGTCACAGCATCATCGGACTGAACTTGTTGTCATTACAGGGAAGACATCCTCCTCCCTCATGTGGTACCCTTCCTGCAGGCTCATCCTGACATGATCCTCCAGCATGACAATGTCACCAGCCATACTGCTCGTTCTGTGCGTGATTTCCTGCAAGACAGGAATGTCAGTGTCCTGCCATGGCCAGCGAAGAGCCCGGATCTCAATCCCATTGAGCACGTCTGGGACCTGTTGGATCGGAGCGTGAGTGCTAAGGCCATTCCCCCCAGAAATGTCTGGGAACTTGCAGGTGCCTTAGTGGAAGAGTGGGTTAACATCTCACAGCAAGAACTGGGAAATCTTGTGCATTCCATGAGGAGGAGATGCACTGCCGTACTTAATGCAGCTGGTAGCCACACTAGATGCTGACTGTTACTTTTCGTTTTGACCCCCCCTTTGTTCAGGGACACATGAAGTTTCTTTTTTTTGCCGAGTTTACATCTGTTGAAGAGCTCTTCTTTGTCTACACCCATTCAGCATTGTTCACACCCTCTTAAGCCTTAGCACCACCCACCTCTTAAAGGATTCACATGTGAGGCCATGTGCTAAACAATGTGAGTAAGGTAGTGTAGTTACATCCATAATCACCCCCAGTCACACCTGGCTAACTTTATGGTTCATGTAATCATCTGGCGAAGTGGAGTCTTTTGTTTAGAGATGCAGCTAGCTAGATAAAGAATTAACCATGATCACAACCATACAGTATTAGTACTAGAAATTCATACGGATTGTCATAGCTAGCCACCATCAATTAAAGCTAACCAACTAGGTTAATTGTTAGATGGCTAGCTAACATTAGCTAGCTAACATTAGGCTTTAACTAGCAATTCAAAAGGATTTTTGAGATATAAATAATATTACTACACAGATCATCACGTAAAGTTAGCTAGCGAGTGAGTAAACTAGCGTTAGCTAACAGTACGATTTAACTTGCAATGAAAATGACTTTCTGACAAAATTAGAAACATAAAATATCTGAAAATGTAGCTAGACACTTACCAGAATTTTCTCCTCTCATACTCTGTTTCCAACGGGCATTACACTGATTTCTAAACTAAGTCAACTTCTTCCGTGACAATAACACTGTTGATTGCCGTTTTTCCCCCGTCACTGTCATCAGAATACAATGTCTGGTTCAATGAAAATGTTTTTACCTAAGTCAGGGATGTTCTCATCGTTGTATTCATTTTCAGAGTCAGCATGGCACGATCGTCATCCAGAAAGTAATTAATCACAACTTTTTCCCACTGGTCTTTGTCGATAGCGCCTGCTAAATTCAGGGCAGCAATCTTGTTGAGAGCAGTAGCAACACCTTCTCTATGGCTACTATATCTTCAAAAGATCCACAGTAGCAAGGAATATCTACACTGAGCAGCTCACGTTATAGACAGAAGCATGCTACATGGCAGACCAATCTGAACTCATCTCTCGACAAGTCCAGCTCATCCGTTATCTCAGCCAATCATGGCTTGCAGAAAGGTTCCTGTCTTTTTCTATGGCTACACCAACTAGGCTCGTAATTTAACAATGTTATATGTATTTACAGATGGCTTGCACGTTTGTTATTAATGCACATGAACTTTCACATGTTCCAGAAGCCATTTCTGCCCAAAATCCCATTTTGAATAAAAAAAACATTTAAAAAAATGTTCAAATGCCTCTCCTGTGAAGCAGTGATGTGCAACATTTGCCTAGCTTCCTGAATCAGATAACAAATATCAATGACTTAAACACCTCAAACCAACAATAAATTGAGGATATTCATACAAATACTGAAAGCATTTAATGAGAAAACAAAAAGGTGTGCAACATGAAAATATGGTTTCATTTACCTTGTGTCATTTATTGATGGTCCCTTACTCGCCTCTGAGATAGGCTATCCATGTCAAACCAACTTTGCAACAGTCACACATCAGCAGCCGCAAGCTAATTGGCTAAATAATTTGGCTAAGTCTTCCCACCTGTAAACACACACAAGACACCCAAATCAAACTACCTCCCAAAACCGACTTGTGTTTGAATTAAGTCATGGCTTTTAGTATTTCTTAATGAACAAAATCTAACACGAGGCCAAATCAAGAAGTGCAGTCTTTAATAGTGCAGAAGTGCAGCCTTTAATAGTGCAGCTCTTCAATGTATTACGTGACTCGTTTCAGGAAATTAGGCGCATGTCGCAAGTCAAGAGAGGCATTTGAATGTCAACATAATTCAAAAAATCTAAATGTGTTTTTTTTTGCAGAAATCCCTTCTGAAAGATGTTAACTTTCATGTGCCTTAATAACAAACTTGTACTACCTTTCTGTAATTTGTTCTCCACAAGACCAACAGTTTCAGAAAACATCAGTTCAGAGAACTGGACTAACTGGGTAGCAGCCATGTCACAGCCTACTTGAGGGACCATTGGCTATCTTATGCAAAATTGTGGGCCAATTTTAGATGATCCTTCTTTAACCATAACAGTGAAATGAAAAACAAGGCAGAGAGGTTGGTACTCTTTGTAGCAATACATTGAAGCTAATCTGTACTGTCTGATGTAGTGTAACCAAGAGAGGCAGTTACACAACCACCCCCACCATTAAAACATATATATTTTAGCAGATTTTTCCTTACTCTTAAATATCAATATCTGCAAGGGCAAGCTAATCGTAGCGTGGACGAGCTTCTGCAACTGCTGTACAGAAGTACTACAGGTAATATCATTTGACTGTTCTCTATGGACTCCTCCTACTATTGTCTTTAATATATATATCATCCTACCCTGCAGAAATTAGCCAAATATGGGTGTACTTTGATGGAAGTTGAGTTGTGGGATCGTCCTCTTTTTTTCGATTTTCACCTAAAATAACATACCAAAATCTAACTGCCTGTAGCTCAGGACCTGAAACAAGGAAATGCATATTCTTGATACCATTTGAAAGGAAACACTGAAGTTTGTGGACATGTGAAATTAATGTAGGAGAATATAACACATTAGATCTGGTAACAGATAATACAAAGAAAAAACATGCATTTTTATTTTATTTTGTACCATCATCTTTGAAATGCAAGAGAAAGGCCATAATGTATTATTCCAGGTTAGGCACAATTTAGATTTTGGCCAATAGATGGCAGCAGTGTATGTGCAAAGTTTTAGACTGCTCTGTCTAATGTCTAATATCAAATGTGTCTAATTGGTTTATTAATACATTTTCAAGTTCATAACTGTGCACTCTCCTCAAACAATAGCATGGGGTTATTTCACTGTAATAGCTACTGTAAATTGGACAGTGCAGTTAGATTTACAAGAATTTAAGCTTTCTGCCCACATCAGATATGTCTATGTCCTGGGAAATGTTCTTGTTAATTACAACTTCATGCTAATCACATTAGCCTACGTTAGCTCAACCGTCCCGCGGTTGTAACAATCATTCTATTATCAAGAAGCTTTTTTCACCTGAAGTCCAAATATTTGGTCTAATGTACATGTAGTTGAGATGAATGTTTTCAGCATCATTGCCTTGAATAGGCATTTCTTATTCCAATTCACCTTCTTCAGAGCGAAAATAAGCTGTCCCCGAATTAACTTCCTGGCACGCTAAAATAAGAACCCATTAGTTTTTACAATCTAAATTCAAAACTGCTGGTAAGGAAAATAATAGCGAGGGAAGGGTAGTAATGGAACCGTGGCAGGGCGCTTTGTCGACACCCATCAGGGAGAAATGATTACCTCTATTAAACAACCTGTCACACCTTACCACAGGCACCCGCATACACACACACACACACACACACACACACACACACACACACACACACACACACACTTAAACATGGTATTAAATTAATCTAAGATGCTGCTGAAAAGCCTTGTTGCAGACCAGATACACTGGAATACTTGTAAAGTATGATTGAATGAGAATATGCAGTTTTCAGGGTGTATGCATTATTCATTATCCAAACGTATAGGCACAGAAGCTGGAGATCACTGTGAGTGGACATTTACCTTCTTTCAGTGGCCTATGCAGTATCCCCTTTCAGTAAACACGTGCTTTTTTCAACTAATGAGCCCAACCTAACAGAGAGAAAACATTGTGAAAAGAGATGGCATTTGGCATTACATCTGCTGAATTTGTGCATTGATATACTGTGGGACGTACAGCGTTCTAAACAGAATTCCAAGTGTATGTCCCAAATGGCACCCTATTCCCTGCATAGTGCACAACTTTTCACTAGACTTTGTTCAAAAGTAGCGCGCTACATAGGGAATAGGGTGCCATTTGGCACACATTTAAGTATGTAGCTTGGATCAATTCATATCACTGGCCCTTGAGGCTTTGCATGTAATCAGGTCATCCAATATGGAATACGCACTCCTTAGCAGTTACATAAAATCATTCAAATCTATGGCCAGGGAGGCAGGCAATGGCAGAATGCTATTAAAGGGCATACTGTAGCATATCCCTAGGATATACCTATGCTCTTATGATTAATGCCATTGTAATGCATGTTAATGTTTCTCACGCTCTTCACATTCAACAGAAGTCTGTGCCATAGTCATTAGCAGTGTATTTCAAGGTCACTGACTTTTTTGACTAGCCTCCTAAAGAGGTATTTTGCGTTAAAAGGGTAATTGTTGAATTAAGGCTGTCTTATACAGAGCCTTCAGAAAGTATTCACACCCCTTGACCTTTTCAACATTTTGTGTTACAGCCTGAATTTAAAATTGATTAAATGTTTGTTCTCACCCATCTACGCGCAATACACCTTAATGACAAAGTGACAACATTTTTTGAGAAATGTTTGCACATTTATTGAAAAATAAATATCTCAAACACATAAGTATTCACAGCCCTGAGTCAATACTAGAAGCTCATTTGGCAGAGATTACAGCTCTGAGTCTTTCTGGGTAAGTCTCTAATCTCTTTCCACACCTGGATTGTGCACCATTTGCCAATAATAATTAATAATAATTATTTTATCTATTAATTATTCAAGCTCTGTCAAATTGGTCATTGATCATTGCTAGACAACCATTTTCAGGTCTTTATATAGATTCCCAAGTAGATTTCAGTCAAAACTGTAATTTGCCCACTCAGGAACATTCAATGTATTCTTGGTAGGCAACTCCAGTGTAGATTTGGCCCTGTTTTAGGTTATTGTGAATTCATCTCCCA
Organism: Oncorhynchus mykiss; assembly: GCF_057628025.1. NCBI lineage: Eukaryota > Metazoa > Chordata > Actinopteri > Salmoniformes > Salmonidae > Oncorhynchus > Oncorhynchus mykiss. The sequence continues at coordinate 29,325,436 of NC_143038.1, forward strand.
GTGTCTAATGGAAAGTAGACTGAACCAGGTTTTCCTCTAGGTTTATGCCTGTGCTTAGCTCCATTCCGTTTATTTTTTATCCTCAAAAACTCCCGCTCCTTAACGATTACAAGTATACCCCATAAAATAATGCAGCCACCATTATGCTTGAAAATATGGAGAGTGGTATTCAGTAATGTGTTGTATTGGATTCGCCCCAAACATAACACTTTGTATTCAGGACTAAGAGTTAATTGCTCTGCTACATTTTTTGCAGTATTACTTTAGTGCCTTGTTGAACAGGTCGCATGTTTTGGAATAGTTGTATTTTGTACAGGCTTCCTTTTTACTCTATCTTTGTAGTGACTGGGTGTATTGATACACAATCCAAAGTGTAATTAATAACTTCACCATGCTCAAAGGAATATTCGATGTCTGCTTTTTTTTACCGATCTACTGTACCAATAGGTGCCCTTCTTTGATAGGTATTGGAAAACCTCCCTGGTCTTTGTGGTTGAATCTGCATTTGAAACTCACTGCTCGACTGAGGAACCTTACAGACAATTGTACATGTGGGGTACAGAGATGAGGCAGTCATTCAAAGATCATGTTAAACATTACTATTGCACAGTCCATACAATGTATTATGTGACTTGTTAAACACATTGTTACTCATTAACTTATTAGGCTGGCCATAACAAATGGGTTGAATACTTATTTACTCAAAATATTTCAGATTTTCATTTTTTATTAACTTGTAAAAAATAAATAAAAATCCATATTGTGTGGGCCAGTGACAAAACATCTCAATGTAATCCATTTTAAATTCAGGCTGTAACACAACAAAATGTGGGGAAAAATCAAGGAGTGGGACTACTTTCTTGAAGGCACTGCATAGGTGACATATAACCAATACATCTTCATAGGTGACATATGCCAACATGAAGGAAACGGCAACATAAAGTGTCTTAAAATATGTCGTTGGGCCACCACTAACCGCCAGAACAGCCTCAATGCATCTTGGCATATGTTCTACAAGTCTGGAATCATATGTTCTACAAGTCTGAAATCTGGAATTCTATACACCATCTATACACCATTCTTCCACGCGAAATTCCATCATTTGGTGTTTTGTTGATTGTGGAGGAAAACGCTGTCACAGACGTCGCTCCAGAGTCTCCCATAAGTGTTCAATTGGGTTGAGTCTGGTGACGGAGACACACACACACACACCATTTGAGACCCCTCTTTCAAAGTCACTGAGATCTCTTCTTCTAGCCATGGTAGTCATAATAATGGGCAACTGGGAATTGTTATACATGACCCTGAGCATGATGGGATGTTAATTGCTTAATATTCTCAGGAACCGCACCTGTGTGCTAGCACCTGCTTTCAATATACTTTGTATACCTCATTTACTCAAGTGTTTCCTATTTGAATAATTAAGGTTTTGTACAGCCTGATTTGTTTTTGGGGGTATCTAGTTAAGGAGTATCCATTCTGCCTTCCAGCACTGAACAAGCCATGGGCATACGGTTATATAAACACTGTCTTCTGATAATTGGCATGGTAATGGTTAATAAACTGTCCCTCTCTCTCCCTCTCGCCCACCCCTCTCTCCCTCTCGCCCACCCCTCTCTCCCTCTCGCCCACCCCTCTCTGTTTCCTTCTTTCTCCCTATCTCTCTCTCTCTCTCCCTTCAGTGGGGTAACTATTAAAACAGCAGGAGTAGATGGAAAGAGCCGGCTGGGGGTCAGAGAGAGGAGTGGCCTATCTGTCAATGCCACGAAGGCCGTGTGCATGACATGCCAATAGCCTAGCCTACCCACCAGGCTCCTTTCACAATGTCCCATACCTGGGAGACTGAGAGCAGTGTTGGGGCCCTGCAAGAAATATAGGAAGTTCATTTGTTATTGCTACAACTACAGAGTATCAGTCATATGGGCAGCCCATGTCACTGGTCCAGCTCTCTGTGAGGTATTCACTGTGGTGTAAAAAATAATTGACCTTCTCTCTGTGTGTGTGTGTGTGTGTGTGTTCGCACATTGCACTCTGACCATAAAATTGCATTAGGAAATAGAGATGGATGTCCAAGTACAATATTAACCTCAGTGGAAAAGCGTCAGAAACCTGTGTCTTTCTTCCCTCAAGACACTGTTCCGACAAGGATTCTGTTACATAGCCAGGTAGTTCGCTGAAATTGTAAATGCTTCTCTTTTCAATTTCAAATCCTACCAGAATAAAGTTTGTCTCTTTCGTAGATCATTCAAATCAACAAACATATACAGTGTGTATCCGCAAACAGCCATAAAACTGTTACGGCAAACCTTACAGAAGCTGGGGTCACACCATATCGAAAATATTCTATGGAGCGATATCCATCTAGAATTGTATACATTTTGTATTGATTGGCAGCATGACTACGGGAGAGTTAACTACCTGTCCATAACCTCTCCAATATCCCTAGTCTCTTCACCCTCTCTATCCATACCAGAATATCCATCTCATCGATCTGTCTCAGCCTGCAGAAGGACACGTTCATTTCACAGGTCAATTCATTTTAATTACCCAGCATCTCAATAGCCCATCATTGGGGTGGAGTGGTGTGTGTATGTGTGGTGGGAAGGAGAACTTAATTCACCTTAAAGTTCTGAGACACCTATTCACCCAGGCCATGAGTCAAGACATTTTAAATGTAATTTGACAAGACACGGCAAATCTACGGGGTTTGAGATGACAGACTGAAACACGATAGTGGTCTGAAGCTTCACGTGCCTCCTGAACTTTTACTTTTAGTCTAGCCTATCTGTACCTTTCATCGACAACCTCAATAAATTGTAGCTCTACCTGTTCTTGCAGCTATTCATGTCTGTTGTCATCCCCACCCTCATCCGTTTGCTTCAATGTAGTGGTTTTGTACTTGAGAACACTTGACCTTAACCAATGCTACCAATTGCAATCTCTAACCATTGTGTACCACTTGCGGAAACAGAACATGTTGCTACACTGTCTTCAATTGAGCCAAACCATTTGTCATCACGAGAGTGTGGAGATTATTTGCCACCGACGAAACGATCGAAGGCTATATTTGCAGAAAAAAAGGTTCTCGATGGAGGTGGGCCAGACAAAGAACTTTCCGGTCAAAAGCCCAGCAAAGACCAGCTAAAGTAGCTCATTTCTGCACGAACACACCCCACGTTCCAGATCACCGTCCCCTGCCTCAGCTCATTATCCACCTGCTCGCTGCGTTGAAGGTAATTTGGCACCAACTGATTTAGATTAATGCTGAGCCCTGTGCGCAACAGCTGCTGCCAGCCAACCACTTTTTTGCTACCCTAGAGCGGCTGTAGCCTGTTACATTGCATTCCAATGAAGGCCATATTACTTATTCAATATTTACTGTGCAACACTGCGATTGTTACAGCTGATGGAGGACTCATCTCTGATGCTTACTAATAATGGCAACAGCAAAAGCCCAAAGCATACCGTCACCATTTTTTTTTTACTTTGAACATTTTGGGGTGGGATATGGCTTGGTTTGTAGTGCGCCTCTCGATTTTTCCAATTCACAGAACTTAAATGAAGTGTCAGATAAACCATTTTAAAAAGCACTCACACGTCTGAGTTATTTTGTGACAGGTGCATGGGAACAATGCGATAATAAAACGAGAGAAGAGAAACTCCCAGACTGCTCTAGATAGTATAACTTATTTTTTTCAATGTTGTCCTTTTGGCCTTAGTCAGAGCTTTTTTTCAGATGTCATATACACTGATGATAGTTAGTGGACAAAGCGGTGTTAACAACTGAAATATGAACTAGATGAAATGCAAATACTGGCTGAGAGAACTTCATTGGCCTACAATTAAGTTATTTTCCGCCTTTAAAACCCCCTAGTATAAGGGGACAAGGCGAGACCCAGATGCAGACACGTGAGGCAGATGGTTTGAGTCTTTGATATTTATTAGAATCCAAAAGGGTGGCAAGAGAATGGTCGTGGACAGGCAAAAGGTCAAAACCAGTTCAGAGTCCAGGATGTACATTATGGCAGGCAGACTCAAGGTTAGGGCAGGCAGAAGGGTCAGGCAGGTGGGTACAGAGTCCAGAAAACAGGCAAGGGTCAAAACCGGCAAAGAGAGACAGGAAATACAGGGATAAATACACTGGGGAAAATAAGCAACACCTGGAGGGGGTGGAGACATTCACAAGGTCAGGTGAAACAGATCAGGGCTTGACACCAAGAGTGAATTGACTCACCGGTGCGTCAATCTAAGTAACAAAATAAAAAAATCCCCATCAAAATCTGTCAGTTTAAGCTAGAGATATCTGTTTTTGCATTGGGTTGCATCTCAATTCTCCACAGCCACTGATGTCGCACTTCTGCTTCATCAGGTGGCAGAGCTAGAGCGGTGTTTGTCAGACCATGAGACATCCCAAAAATCGATTTTCTCACAAAAATGTGTGTATGGTTGACCTACAAACTAATGTAAAACAAAAGGGGAGATTCTCACGAATACAATGGTGTCCTCCGTTTTGCTCTTCGACTACCACAACTGTCACAGGACTCGCTGGAAGGTAACCGGTACCGGTTGTAAAAAATGAATTGAAGTATGAAGATAGTTTTGTGCCTACCCCCAAAAAATTGGTTAAAAAAATATATATATACAGTATATTTCCTGATCTTTCTTATATTTCATAGATATAGGACACACTTCAAAACCTTGTTTCTTATAATTTATTTTTGGACTGTCATTTTTGTCTTTTATTAATATGTTATTGAATTTGTTTCTCTGGGCTATAGTAGGTTAGGCCATATTCAATATTTGTGACTTGTTTCAGGAAACTAGGAGTATGTCGCACATCACTACTTCACAGGAGTGGCATTAGAACTTAAACATGTATTTTTTATCAAAATGTGTTTTTTGGGCAGAAATGCCTTCTGGAACATGTGAACTTTCATGTGCCTTAGTAACAAACTTGTATTCCATCCACGAGCCTAGTTGGTTTAGCCACAGAAAAATGGAGGAACCTTCCAGCAAGCCATGATTGGCTGAGATAATAGGTGGGCTGGACATGCCGGGAGATGAGTTTTGATTGGTCTGCCATGTAGCATGCTTTTGTCTATAACGTGAGCTTTTGAGTATGTGTTGACAGTCCTTTCTACCACGCTGTTTTGGAAAGATATAGCGTTAGCCATCGAGAACTACAAAAGTTTTGCTACTTTTCTCAACGACATTGATGCCCTGAATTTAGCTGGAGCTATCGACAGACAGAAAACGTGATGGGCTACTTTCTGCACACGCCACAGTCAGTGTGAACTGGAGTGACTTGACACAATGCTGGCCAAACAAAATGTAACTACAAACAAAACAGAGTTAAATGGTTCCTGTCTACTGTGAAGTGTTCATCCAAGTATACGCATAAGAGTCTAGCTACATTTTCCGATATACGTTTCTAATTTTGTCATAAAGTTGTTTTTGTTGCAAGTTAGCTAGCAAATGTTAGCTTGCTGGCTCGCTAGCTAACGTCACGTGTATGATCTGTATGATAATATTATTTGAATCAGAAATCCATTTGCATTGCTAGTTATAGCCTAATGTTAGCTAGCTAACATTGAACCGAGTTTGTTAGCTTTAGGTACCTGCAGATTCATGCTACAGCTATGACAATGTTTGTATTGGTAGTAGTATGAGTCGGGATTATGCCGGTTCATTGTTTAACTAGCTAGCTACGTCTAAACAAAGGACTCCACTTTGGCCAGATTATTACATAACCCATCAAATTAGCCAGGTGTGTCTGGGGGTGATTATTGCCATTTATTGTATTTCAAGAACAAGTGTACATGTCTAGAAAATAGTGATCCATCCACTTAACTAGATGGGGCTGGGGGGTGGTTAGAGAATGTCCTTCACATTACCCATCAATTTAGACAAGTGTGTCGGGAAAGCATAATTTAATATTAATTAAATATTGACAAAATATTTTTATCTCGACACTTTCTGTTTTTGATGTTGATACTACTTCACTGTACCATTTACACCTTCTGTATCCTGTGCATATGACAAATAAACCTAGATTTTATTTGATTTACGTAGCTTGTGTTTACCACATGGCCTCACATGTGAATCCTAAAATAGATGGGTGGGGCTAAGGCTTACGAGGGTGTGAACGATTCTGAATAGATGTCGATAAATAATAGTTCTCCAGTAGGTGTACCAAAACATTCAAGGACCTTTTTCTCAAAAGTGGGGTTACAAGTTTATCAACTTTCAAAGCAGAATTACTTTCCCATTGTTCTTCAACTGCAGTGTATGATATACTATTTTGTAGCTCAGAGTCTCTACTTTTATCCAATGTAAAAAACACAATTTCTAATTTTGCTACATACATTTTTTTTATACATAAAGGGGACCTGAAATTCAAAATCAACTAGCTAAAAGATCCATAGTATGACCATCTTAAATCAATTCCATATGTCAGTAAAAAAATTAGCATAACAAACAAGGTTTTGAAGTGTTTGTCCTTTGTCTATGAGATATAAGAAAGCTCAGGAAATATTTATATATTTTTTGTTACACATATTTAACGGCCCGTCTGGAAGTCCAGGATCAGGTTGCAGAGGGAGGTGTTTAGTCCCTGGGTCCTTAACTTGGTGATGAGCTTTGAGGGCACTATGGTATTGAACGCTGAGCTGTAGTTAATGAATAGCATTCTCACTTAGGTGTTCCTTTTGTCTAGGTGGGAAAGGGCAGTGTGGAGTGCGATAGTGACTGCATCATCTGTGGATCTGTTGGGGCTGTATGCAAATTGGAGTTGGTCTAGTTAGGGTTTCTGGGATGATGGTGTTGATGTGAGCCATGACCAGCCTTTCAAAGCACTTCATGGCTTCAGACGTGAGTGCTTCGGTCGGTAGTCATTTAGGCAGGTTACCTTAGTGTTCTTGGCACAGGGACTATGGTGGTCTGCTTAAAACATGTTGGTATTATAGACTCGGACAGGGAGAGGTTGAAAATGTCAGTAAAGACACTTACTAGTAGGTCAGCGCATGCTCACAGTACACGTCCTGGTAATCCCTCTGACCCTGCGGCCTAGTGAATGTTTACCTGTCTCTCTAAAGGTCTTGCTCTCTGCAGCTGTTGAGAGTATGATCACACAGTCGTCCGGTACAGCTGGTGCTCTCATGTGTCAGTGTTATTTGCCTTGAAGCGAGCATAGAAGTAGTTTAGTTCGTCCGGCATGCTCCTGTCACTGGGCAGCTCTCATAGGTGCTTCCCTTTGTAGTCTGTAATGGTTTGCAGGCCCTGCCACATCCAACGAGCGCCCGAGCAGTTGTGGTACGACTCAATCTTGCTCATCTATTGACGCTTTGTGTAACGGTTTTCTTTCGGTGAAAGAGAGTCGGACCAAAATGCAGCGTTGTGATGATTCATATTTAATAAAGACGACACACGATCAATACAAAACAAGAAACATATCGTGAAAACCTAACAGCCTATACTGGTGCACAAACAAACACAGAGACAGGAACAAGGACAATCACCCACAAAAAAACAACACCAAACAGGCTACCTAAATATGGTTCCCAATCAGAGACAATGACTAACACCTGCCTCTGACTGAGAACCATATCAGGCCAAACATAGAAATGGACAAACCAGACACACAACATAGAATGCCCACCCAGCTCACGTCCTGACCAACACTAAAACAAGGAAAACACACACACACGAACGATGGTCAGAAAGTGACACTTTGCCTGTTTGATGGAATGTCGGAGGGCATAGTGGGATTTCTTATAAACTTCCACGTTACGTACTGTCACTGTGGGGACAATGTCATCAATGCACTTATTTATGAAGCCTTATTTATGATGTGGTGTACTCCTCAATGCCATTGTAGGAATCCCGGAACATATTACAGCCTGTGCTAGCAAAACAGTCCTGTAGCTGCTTAGCATCTGCTTTATCTGACCACTTTTTAATTGATCTAGTCACTGGTACTTCCAGCTTAAATTTTTGCTTTTAAGCAGGAATCAGGATAATGGAATTATGGTCAGATTTGCTAAATTGAGGGAGAGGGAGAGCTTTGTATGCATCTCTGTGTATGGAGTATAGGTGGTCCAGAGTTATTTTACCTCTAATTGGACATTTAACATGCTGATATATATTTGGTAACACTAATTGAAGTTTTCCTGCATTAATGTACCCGGCTACTAGGAACACCGCTTCTGGATGAGCGTTTTCTTGTTTGCTTATGGCAGATAATGATCATTCAGTGCTATCTTAGTGCCAGCCTCTGACTGTGGTGGTATGTAAACAACTACAAAGAATATACAGTTGAAGTCAGAAGTTTACATACACTTAGGTTGGAGTCATTAAAACTCGATTTTCAACCACTCCACAAATTTCTTGTTAACCTCTTGAGTGTATGGTGCAGTATTTTGATGTTTGGATGAAAAACTGCATATTTCTCACGCCCAGAATCTAGAATATGCATACACTCTAAAGTTTCCAAAACTGTCAAAATATTGTCTGTGAGTATAACAGAACTGACATTGCAGGCGAAAACCTGAGGAAAGTTACTTTTAAGGGTGGAACCAACATGCAGTACTTACAGCAGGCAGAGAGGCAAGAACCATTAATTGGCCCACTCAGGGACATGCAACAATGTTCACAGCCCTGTGTAATGTTCAATATAATGTCATTACTTTACTTTTTGAAATGTAACGTATTTGTATTTTTTTACTTTTTAATTTGACATCCCATGTGTTAGGGATAGGGAGGTTGTTAAGTGGGGGTGGGGTATTAATGGGAAGGGGTTTAACATGTAAAAATAAAATAAATATATGGTTTAACCTCTCTGTTACAAGTGGGACGCTAGCACAACAGCCAGTGAAATTGCAGGGCTCCAAATTCAAAACAACAGAAATCCCATAATTAAAATTCCTCAAACATACAAGTATTATACACCATTTTAAAGATAAACTTTTTGTAAATCCTATCACAGTGTCCGATTTCAAAAAGGCTTTACTGCGAAAGCACACCATGTGATTATGTTAGGCCAGCGCCTAGTCACAGAAAACCATACAGCCATTTTCCAGCCAAGGATAGGGCTCACAAAATTCAGAAATAGCGAATAAATGAATCACTAAGCTTTGATGATCTTCATCAGATGGCACTCCCAGGACTCCATGTTACACAATAAATGTGTGTTTTGTCCGATAAAGTTCATCTTTATGTCCAAAAACCTCACTTGAAATTGGCGCGTTATGTTCCGAAATGCATTGTCTCAAACAAACATCGGTGAAAGTGCAGAGAGCCACATGAAATTACAGAAATACTCATCATAAATATTGATCTAAGATACAAGTGTTTAACATTAAAGATAAACTTCTCCTTAATGCAACCCCCGTGTCAGATTTCAAAAAATGCTTTATTGCAAAAGCACACCATGCTAGGTTAGCGCCTAGCCACAGAAAACCATACAGCCATTTTCCAACCAAGGAGAGGTGTCACAAAAGTCAGAAATAGCGTTAAAATGAATCACTTACCTTTGATGATCTTCATCTGATGGCACTCCCAGGTTTCCATGTTAGACAACAAATGTTTGTTTTGTTCGATAAAGTTCATCTTTATGTTCAAATTCCTCCTTTTTATTCGCGTGTTTAGTCCAGTAATCCAAATGCACAAGCTGCGGGCACTAAGTCCAGACGAAAAGTCAAAAAAGTTCCATTACAGTTTAGAAACATGTCAAACGATGTATAGAATCAATCTTTAGGATGTTTTTATCATAAACCTTCAATAATATTCCAACCTGACAATTCCTTTGTCATTAGAAATGAAAGGGAACGGAGCTCGTGCTCACTGCCACGCGCGTGACTAAACTAAAGGCTTTCAGCCTGACCACTGGTTCAAACAACTCTTATTCTCTCCCCTTTCATAGTAGAAGCCTGAAACAATGTTCTAAAGACTGTTGACATGTAGTGGAAGCCTTGGGAAATGCAATCTGACCCCATAGACACAGTATATTGGATAGGCATTCACTTGAAAAACTACAAACCTCAGATTTCCCACTTCTTGGTTGGACTTTTTCTCAGGTTTTCACCTGCCTCCTCTTCTGTTCCCATGGGTGAATGTGTCAAAGACCTGACTGGGCCCAGCACCGCATGGTATGGATTGCTATATTGTCGTGTGGGTGTTTGTGTACTGGGGAACATGGAACTTGGTTACAGAAGAAAGCCACTTTCAATGTCCTTATGTTGGAGGCTTTTATCAAGGTAACATGACTTTAGAACGTGTGTGATCCTGCAGCACAACACGTCACCCTTCATAAAGCACATGTTTATGTCATGTTCGACATTGGTGATTGTGACACACTTATGCCACATTTTTTAACACGTTATAAAGCATGACATACAGTTATAGATGATTTGTGACACATTTATGAGACTTCAAAAGGGTGCTTCATCGATCACAGAGTCATATAGAGTCGATGTCAGCGCCTCCGCTGAAATCTAATTAGCGTTATAACAAAATCCCTATCAAAATCCATCTGTTTAAGCTAGAGATATCTGGGGGGTTTTGCACTGGATCCGACGATGTCGGCCTTCCTCACCTGTGGTAAAAGGTGACAGAGCTACAGCTATGTTTATCAGACCAGAAGACTTCTCGAAAATTGCGTCAGTATGGTTTGGCCTACAAACTAATGAACTCTCTATGGAAAGACGAGACTCTCATGAACACGATGGTGTTCTCCGTTTTGTTACGGCCCCCACAAGCATCAGGGGACTCATCTGAAGTTGGTACCGCCGATCTGACAACTTCTGTCTGTAGCGTCCGAACCGTTTGGGCTACACACTAAATGACATCAGAAATAGAGGAAGGACTAAATAGAGGAAGGACTAAAAACAAAATAAATATAACTATTGTAAAATAGATTGTGTCTGTAAAATGCGTATAATATGTATATACTGAAGGTAGAAGCCTAAGTGTTATTGTTAATTAGTTTGCTCCAATTGGGGGAAGGGTGGTAAGGTTTGCGGGGAATAATAAAGGTATATTCTAAAAAAGTATGTATGTCTATTTGTGTATATGTATGCATGTGTATGTATGCATGTGTATGTACATGGACATTTAAATTTAGCCCCAAAAATATATGGGGTATTGGAAATGATGCAGACAATTACATTGATGGAAGCAACAATCTTTCCCCAATATTAAGCTGATCCACCCCTTAATATTTAAAAATAAAGAAATACAATTAATGAACCCTCTATGGAAAGATGAGACTCTCACGAACATGATGGTGTTCTCCGTTTTGTTACGCCCCCACAAGCGTCAGGGGACTCATTTGAAGTCGGTACCGCCGATCTGACAACTTCTGTCTGTAGTGTCCAAACAGTTTGGGCTACACACTAAATGACCCCGCCATCGAAAGGTGAGACTGTCACGTTCGTTATAAGGATTGGACCAAGGCGCAGCGTGGTATGCGTACATTCTTATTTATTTAAAGAATGAAACACTGAACAAACTAACAAAATAGCAAAATGAAACGTGAAGCTGTACAAACGAGTGCTGACAGGCAACTGCACATAGACAAGACCCCACACCAGAAAGTTGGAAACAGGGTTGCCTAAATATGATCCCCAATCAGAGACAACAATAAACAGCTGTCTCTGATTGGGAACCATATCAGGCCAACATAAAAATACAAAAACCCCTAGACCTACAACACCCTAGACATACACTCTAGTGTACGAGACCTTCAGTTTCTTTGCAATTTCTCACGCGGAATAGCCTTCATTTTACAGAATAAGAATAGACTGACGAGCTTCAGAAGAAAGTTCTTTGTTTCTAGCCATTTTGAGCCTGTAATCGAACCCAGAAATGCTGATGCTCCAGATACTTAACCAGTCTAAAGAAGGCCAGTTTTATTGCTTCTTTAATCAGGACAACAGTTTTCAGCTGTGCTAGCATAATTGCAAAAGGGTTTTCTAATGACCAATTAGCCTTTTAAAATGATAAACTTGGATTTGCTAACACAACGTGCCATTTGGAACACAGGAGTGATGGTTGCTGGTAATGGGCCTCTGTACGCCTAAGTAGATATTCCATATAAAATCTGCCGTTTCCAACTACAATAGTCATTTATGACATTATCAATGTCTACACTTAATTTCTGATCAATTTCCTGTTATTTTAATGGACAAAAAATGTGATTTTCTTTCAAAAACAAGGAAATATCTAAGTGACCCCAAACTTTTGTTTTGCATCAGGATGCCCAAAAGCCTGACAAGACTCACCTGAAGGTAGCCCAGTACCAGTTTAAAAAAATAAATGGAAGTATACACTGAGTGTACAAAACATTAGGATCCTTCCTAATATTGAGTTACAGACCCTTTTGCCTTCAGAACAGCCTGAATTTGTCTGGGCATGGACTCTACAATGTGTCAAAAGTGTTCCACAGGGATACTGGCCCATCTTGACTCCAATGCTTACCACAGTTGTGTCAAGTTTGCTGGATCTACTTTGGGTTGTCGACCATTCTTGATACACACAGGAAACTGTTGAGTGTGGAAAACCCAACAGCGTTGCAGTTCTTGACACACTCAAACCGGTGCGCCTGGCACCTTCTACCATACCCCTTTCAAAGGCACTTAAATATTTTGTCTTGCCCATTCACCCTCTGACACATCTCAATAGTATCAAGGCTTTCATTTTTTTTTTTACTGCACCTAATGTCCCCTCCCCTTCATCTACACCAGCGTTTCCCAAACTTGGTCCCCGGGACCCCAAGGGGTGCACGTTTTGGATTTTCCCTAGCCCTACACAGCTGATTCAAGTAATAAACTAATCAAAAAGCTTTGATCATTTGAATCAGCTGTGTAGTGTTAGGGCAAAACATCTAATCCTGCACCACTTGGGGTCCTGAGGACTGAGTTTGGGAAATGCTGATTTTCACTGATTGGATTTCACTGATTGGAAGTGACATCAATAAGGGATCATAGCTTCACCTGGGTTCACCTGGTCATGTTTTGTACACTCAGTGAATATGGAAGTAATTTAGTGCCAGAAGAAATTGGTTAATGTGGGTAAAATGTCTCTCAGATATACGACCGACACTTCCAAACATACTACTGTTCTGTATTTTTTTTACTGTATGTTTTGCCATGTATGAAAATGTTATTCAATGCATTTCTATCGGCTAATGGCAATAAGGCCAAATTCAATGTTACATCAAATAATTTGTAAAACATTTTTTGTACTTACACGGTTACTCAAATTCAAAATGAAATATCTAAATTATCCTTGATATTACCTTCTTAAAACAATTCCATATGTTAGCTTAGTACAAACCCAGCCCCAGGCCGTTAGACCTTAGGGGGTTGTACATTAAGTGCAGTAATCAAGCACAGCAGTGTAGGAACAACTCCAGTTACCACCGTAATGCACATACTGTATTGGTGCATTTGTCTCTTGCTTGTCAAATGCAAGTCTCGTAAGATTCTGTGTCTGTTGAGAGCTATACATCCATCTAACTGCCAAATGCATAGGGATACACTGCTCAAGGGATGATCTATAGCAAGGCTTCAATGGGGCCTACAGTGTTTACGATCATTCATATATCGACAAACAAGACCATACAGGTCTCCCCAATGCAGTTGATGTGATGGAATGCCAATTGTGATGCATAATGTTCCCCAAACCGCCAGAGACATCATGCGGGATGCACATCATGTGTGGCCCATTCATCACAACCAGTGGCCTCTTTTCATAGCCATATCCATATTAATTTCACGTCTCTGTCAAGCCATATTAACTTTTGGGAGGAAGGCAGTAAATGCTGAAGTAAGTTCATGTTCAGAAACTCCAGCTGCAGGGTGGATGGTTGACATCTCCGCTCTCCGAGGCAGCGAGTTGAAATTGCTCTGGAAATGAACAGCGAAAGATCTACTGGAGCAAGAACTTATAGTCAGTGAACCAGGAAATGGCCGCGAAGTTTCACCATCATATAATTTTTCCTGAGCGGTCAGCCCGATGACAGGTGGAGACAGAGGAAGGGGCTGACTGGGGTGTGAAAAAAACATGTATTCCTTCCGTTGAAAACTTGTGTGAAAATATAACGTTATTTAGAGGTCATTTTGGCAAATGCAACACCGTAGCATTTACATCGCTACAACTGACATATTATGGTGAATACAGAGTAATGAACACCGATTTCGTCTTACAAGTGCTGTTTTTGTGCTATCAAAACAATGTACTGCCACTTTCCCTGTACTGCAATTCATATTTCCCTCCCAGGTTCTAAAATAGAAAACCAGGCCTCCACACATATACTCCTGTTTCTGTTCCATTATGCTTTTCAGTCTCTCACTGACCCGAGAGAAACTCTCCTCAAAGCATAATCCCTGCACATCCTTACTGTGCAAAGTTACATTTCCCACTCCCTACATTTGACTCACAAAATAGTCTCCGTTTTGGGGGGGATACCCATGTCATTTACAGTAACTTCAGAAAGTATTTATACCCTTTGACTTATTCCACATTTTGTTGTGTTACAGTCTGAATTCAAAATGTATGATATATATATGTATAATATATATATATATATATATATATGTATAATATATATGTATAATATATATATACATATATATATATATATATATATGTATAATATATATATATATGTATAACATCTATGTATAATATATATATATATATATATATATATAATATAATATATATATACAGTGCCTTGCGAAAGTATTCGGCCCCCTTGACCTTTGCAACCTTTTGCCACATTTCAGGCTTCAAACATACAGATTTAAAACTGTATTTTTTTGTGAAGAATCAGCAACAAGTGGGACACAATCATGAAGTGGAACGACATTTATTGGATATTTCAAACTTTTTTAACAAATCAAAAACTGAAAAATTGGGCGTGCAAAATTATTCAGCCCCCTTAAGTTAATACTTTGTAGCGCCACCTTTTGCTGCGATTACAGCTGTAAGTCGCTTGGGGTATGTCTCTATCAGTTTTTCACATCGAGAGACTGACATTTTTTCCCATTCCTCCTTGCAAAACAGCTCGAGCTCAGTGAGGTTGGATGGAGAGCATTTGTGAACAGCAGTTTTCAGTTCTTTCCACAGATTCTCGATTGGATTCAGGTCTGGACTTTGACTTGGCCATTCTAACACCTGGATATGTTTATTTTTGAACCATTCCATTGTAGATTTTGCTTTATGTTTTGGATCATTGTCTTGTTGGAAGACAAATCTCCATCCCAGTCTCAGGTCTTTTGCAGACTCCATCAGGTTTTCTTCCAGAATGGTCCTGTATTTGGCTCCATCCATCTTCCCATCAATTTTAACCATCTTCCCTGTCCCTGCTGAAGAAAAGCAGGCCCAAACCATGATGCTGTGACCACCATGTTTGGCAGTGGGGATGGTGTGTTCAGGGTGATGGGCTGTGTTGCTTTTACGCCAAACATAACGTTTTGCATTGTTGCCAAAAAGTTCAATTTTGGTTTCATCTGACCAGAGCACCTTCTTCCACATGTTTGGTGTGTCTCCCAGGTGGCTTGTGGCAAACTTTAAACAACACTTTTTATGGATATCTTTAAGAAATGGCTTTCTTCTTGCCACTCTTCCATAAAGGCCAGATTTGTGCAATATACGACTGTTGTTGTCCTATGGACAGAGTCTCCCACCTCAGCTGTAGATCTCTGCAGTTCATCCAGAGTGATCATGGGCCTCTTGGCTGCATCTCTGATCAGTCTTCTCCTTGTATGAGCTGAAAGTTTAGAGGGACGGCCAGGTCTTGGTAGATTTGCAGTGGTCTGATACTCCTTCCATTTCAATATTATCGCTTGCACAGTGCTCCTTGGGATGTTTAAAGCTTGGGAAATCTTTTTGTATCCAAATCCGGCTTTAAACTTCTTCACAACAGTATCTCGGACCTGCCTGGTGTGTTCCTTGTTCTTCATGATGCTCTCTGCGCTTTTAACAGACCTCTGAGACTATCACAGTGCAGGTGCATTTATACGGAGACTTGATTACACACAGGTGGATTGTATTTATCATCATTAGTCATTTAGGTCAACATTGGATCATTCAAAGATCCTCAATGAACTTCTGGAGAGAGTTTGCTGCACTGAAAGTAAAGGGGCTGAATAATTTTGCACGCCCAATTTTTCTGTTTTTGATTTGTTAAAAAAGTTTGAAATATCCAATAAATGTCGTTCCACTTCATGATTGTGTCCCACTTGTTGTTGATTCTTCACAAAAAAATACAGTTTTATATCTTTATGTTTGAAGCCTGAAATGTGGCAAAAGGTTGCAAAGTTCAAGGGGGCCGAATACTTTCGCAAGGCACTGTATGTATAATATATATATTATATATATAATATGTATTATTTATATATATATATATATATATATATATATATATATATATATATATATATATATATATATATATATATATCCCATCTGCACACAATACCCCATAATGACAAAGTGAAAACATGTTTTCAGAATTTTTTACAAATGTATTGAAAATACGTACAAAAATATCTAATTTACAAAAGTATTCACACCCCTAAGTCAATACATGTTAGAATCAATCCTTTGGCAGTGATTACGGATGTGAGTCTTTCTGGTCTCTAAGAGTGTTGCACACCTGGATTGTACAATATTGCCCATTATTATTTTCAAAATTCTTTAAGCTCTGTATATTTCTTGATCATTGGTAGACAACCATTTGTAAGTCTAGCCCTAGATTTCAAGCAGATTTAAGTCAAAACTATGACTCTGCACTGGGAACATTCACTGTATTTTTGGTAAGAAGTGTAGATTTGCCCTTGTGTTTTAGGATGGTGTCCTGCTGAAAGGTGACTTAATCTCCCAGTGTCTGGTGAAAAGCAGACTGAACCAGGCATTCCTGCTTAGCTCAATTCCATTTCTTTTTTTATCCTGAAAATAAGTGCCCTTCTTTGGAAGGCATGGGAAAACCTCCCTGGTCTTTGAGGTTGAATCTGTGTTTGAAATTCACTGCTTGACTGAGGGACCTTAGAGATAATTGTATGTGCGGGGTAGAGACATGTAGTCATTCAAAGGGATTGAAGACTTATTTACTCAAGACATTTCAGCTTTTCATTTTAAATTAATTTGTCACAATTTCAAAAAGCATAATTCCACTTTGACATAGCCATTGGAGCCTTAGCCATTGGAGAATGTAAAGCCCATGGAATTAAACGCCTCCGGATCTAAATCCCTGCTGATCTTATAAAGGATAGCAGCGGCTTCCCGAAACAGCATCTTGACGTGGGCAACAATTGAGCACGCAAACAGCTTCACCCACATTAAGCCATTACCTCTTGCAGTAAAGCTCAGGATATTTGGTTTCTCCAAAGCTCAGAGTATGGTTTAATATTCATAAAGGTGTCGAGATCTCTGGTCACATGGGAGCTAATATATATTTTGTTCTACCGGCATTAAAATGGTGGATGAGGTAAACAACAGTGGTGAAAAAAGTAACTACACAGGAGAGAAGCCATTTTCAAGACAAACTACAAATTCCTTAGCCTTTTTGGAATATCGACGTAACAGAACTTCAAAGCCATCAGAAATCCATCAGAAAATGCTTACAAGTTCCATTGCTTAGCAGAAAGTCTAACATTTAGCCAGACACATTTATGCCTACACATACTGACAACCTGTCTTTGAGAAAGCAAATGATTTATTCCATCATGAACAATGCCTACAATAATATTTATTTCATGACAGAGGACAAGTAGAAGAAGTATGCATGGTTGAGAGAATTCAAGAGAATAACCATTGTGTTCTACCTGTTGATGGTGCACTGGCCTTGAAAATAAATTTGCCTCATAAATGTAAAATATTGTATTCAAATGCAGCAGTTAAAAAGTCAACCTATAGTAATGTGTCAGAAACTCAATACATTCTGAGTTTAAAGACCATGGAAAAGCCACAGCTTTGACATTCTTCCAGTTCTACACACACACACGCGCACATACCTTCCACATCTCTGGATGGGCTGTCTAAAGCATTTAGTGCCGGGAGGTGTGGAGCTCAGGGCTGCCAGGCAGGTGTTGTGTCCTTCTCAGTGCCTCACGTCTGCATACATCAGTTTCACTTCCCCCACAGCTCCCCCGGCTGCAGCCTGGACATGACACTTCCAGGGAGAGAGCTGAGAGGAGTGGAGCTCCTGGAGAGAAGAAAAAAAGACACGGACCTGACAAAAAGTCAAAATGAGAGAGTTTCTGCAAGACCCTAAAGGTTAACTGCTTTTCAAGGCCTTGACAGGATTTCTGACTTTTCAAAGGGAATGTTCAAATCCTACTGTACGTCTTCTTGAGAGAAACAAACATTTCCAGGGTTGATATAACAGAGTATAACAGTATGTTCATTAAATGCTCAAATAGATGATATTCAAACTGAAAAATGTATATCATGTACTCAGATAAAGCTAAATATAGAATATACACTGAGTATACAAAACATTAGGAACACCTTCTCTTTCCATGACATAGAATGACCAGGTGAATCCAGGTGAAAGCTATGATCCCTTGTTGATGTCTCTTGTTAAATCCACTTCAATAAGTGTAGATGAAGGGGAGGAGACAGTTTAAAGAAGGATTTGTAAGTCTTGAGACAATTAAGACATGGATGATGTACTTGTGCCATTCAGAGGGTTAATGGACAAGACAACATTTTTAAGTGCCTTTGAATGTGGTATGGTGGAAGGTGCCAGGCGCACCGGTTTGTGTGTGTCAAGAACTGTAACACTGTTGGGTGTTTCATGCTCAACAGTTTCCTGTGTGTATCAAGAATGGTCCACCACCCAAACGACATCCAGCCAACTTGACACAACTGTGGTATGCATTGGAGTCAACATGGGCCAGCATCCCTGTGGAACACCTGTAGACACCTTGTAGAGTTCATGCCCTGACGAATTGAGGCTGTTCTGACGGCAAAGGGATCTGCAACACAATATTAGGAAGGTTCCTAATGTTTTGTACACTCAGTATAAATTAAACCACTTCATTATCATTGACAAGAATAGTTTCATATTGCTCTCTGAAGTTCAACCTCATATAAAATCGGAAGTTCAACCAATGAAATTAGACTGGAAAAATTATGAATAATCTTAATCTGCAAATAATACTACAGACTCATAACTGCATAATTTTCAATGTTCCTAGCTGTTTGTCCCCCACATTGAACATTGTACCACAGATGGAGTTTTGTCAACAGGATAAATAGTCCTCCTTAGTGCCACCCTTTGCCTTGATGAGAGCTTTGCAAACTCTTGGCATTATCTCAACCAGCTTCATGAGGTAGTCACCTGGAATGCATTTCAATTAACAAGTGTGCTTTGTTAAAAGTTAATTTGTGGAATTATTTCCTTCTTAATGCCTATGAGCTAATCAATTGTGTTGCGACAAGGTAGGGGTGGTATACAGAAGATAACCCTATTTGGTAAAAGACCAAGTCCATATTATGGCAAGAACAGCTCAAATAAGCAAAGAGAAACAACAGTCCATCATTACTTTAAGACATGAAGGTCAGTCAATGCGGAAAATGTCAAGAACTTTGAAAGTTTCTTCAAGTGCAGTCGCAAAAACCATCAAGCGCTATGATGAAACTGGCTCAGAGTTACCTCTGCTGCAGAGGATGCGTTCATTAGAGTTACCAGCCTCAGAAATTTTAGCCCAAATAAATGCTTCACAGAGGTCAAGTAACAGACTGAGTGATTCAGGCCTTCATGGTTGAATTGCTGCAAAGAAATGCTACTAAAGTACACCAATAATAATAAGAGATTTGCTTGGGCCAAGAAACACGAGCAATGGACATTAGATCAATGATCCTGTCCTTTGGTCTGATGAGTCCAAATTTGATATTTTTGGTTCCAACCACATTGTCTTTGTGAGACACATGGGAGGAGGTGTGATGGTGTGAGGGTGCTTTGCTGGTGACACTGTCAGTGAATTCAATGCACACTTAACCAGCATGGCTACCACTGCGTTCTACAGTGATACGCCATCCAATCTGGTTTGCGCTTAGTGAAACTATCATTTGTTTTTCAACATGACAATGACCCAACGCACCTCCAGGTTGTGTAAGGGCTATTTGACCAAGAAGGAGCGTGATGGAGTGCTGTATCAGATGACCTGGCTTCCACAATCACCCAACCTCAACCCAATTGAGATTGTTTGGGATGAGTTGGACCACAGAGTGAAGGAAAAGCAGCCAACAAGTGCTCAGCATATGTGGGAACTCCTTCAAGACTGTTGGAAAAGCATTCCTCAGGAAGCTGGTTGAGATAATGCCAAGTGTGAGCAAAGCTGTCATCAAGGCAAAGATTGGCTCTATTTGAAGAATCTCAAATATAAAATATATTGAGATTTGTATAACACTTTTTTTGGTTACTACATGATTCCATCTGTCTTATTTCATGGATGTCTTTACTATTATTCTACAATGTTGAAAACAGTAAAAAAGTACAGTAGGTGTGTCCAAACTTTGACTGGTACTGTACTTCTTAGAAACGTATAGAGCTAAATAGGTTTAATGTCTTGTTAAGGCCTACTAGCAGGTCGGTATGTTTAGTTTGCTGAATTGTTAACAAAATAATGCTGATTCCTCAAGATACATTATCAATACATGTGTTATTGTA
The DNA here is from genome assembly GCF_057628025.1 of Oncorhynchus mykiss. Classification (NCBI taxonomy): domain Eukaryota; kingdom Metazoa; phylum Chordata; class Actinopteri; order Salmoniformes; family Salmonidae; genus Oncorhynchus; species Oncorhynchus mykiss. The sequence goes on from NC_143038.1 coordinate 29,346,116, forward strand.
TCCAATCCTTGGTAAGTATGTCAACTAGTCTAGACAGCACATTTTCTGTTTTTGTGTCTGCCTACTGAAAACAACCCTGTTGACAATTGAAATGCTTTTAAGAAAAGTTAATTCCTCAAGTAATTAGTATACTGAAACTGGACAAAAATTAAGGAAAATCTATCTTTGCAATGTGCTGTAAAGCTTTCACAGATAGCACAGGTTGTGAGAGAGGGAATGAAGAGGGTAGGCCACTGTGAGGAGACTATGTTAACCAAGCCACTGTTGTTTCTGTGAGAGTTGGGACATTCAATGAATTGCAATTGTAAGTACACTTGAAGCTCAGTCTTGTGTTGTGTGTAACTGCAACCAGAGAATCAGAAGGTCTTTGTTAGCTTGTGGTTTGGTGAGACCTCATGACTGTAGGAATTATGTTTGCTTGAGCAGCTGTACAGTACAGTAAGCAGCAAAAAACTTGCCTTTTCTACAAGAGAAAGGATTGATTTGTCTCTACTAACTAGGGTACCTATTGTAACTTGTGAGTACTTGGGACAGTGTTTGAGTGAGTGTCCATGTGCTTGCGCAGGTGCCTGTAAGCTGTGACTGCGCCAAGGGCTAAAATATTGTGTGTTGTCTCTTCGTGTGCAGGGCAAATAAAAAGAATCCAACCGGCAGACCTGCAGTTGTGTCCTAATTAACAGTACACAACGCAGATCGAACCAAGCTACATCTATATGTGGGCAGAACCCTTATTAACTTGTATAGAAGCTAGTGTTGCCAAACATAGCTCATTCAGTATGACGAACGAGGCTCACATGCTTTTTAAAATTAATGCCCTGTGTAGGTGTTCAACTACACTATGTGTTCAACCACACGTGTCCCTTAATTAAGAGCCTGCGAGCTCACTGCATGCCAATACGAGCCCCATAGGAGGAAATGTACGGCTAGGCTAACAGCTGCAGTAGCGCTGAGTCCTAGGTTAATACTGCTGTAACGCCATGTGTTAGATGTGATGACAGCAGGTTGGTTGATGTATTCCTCTAGTGGTTTGGAAAAGGACAGTCTTGCATAAAGTAGCATTTATATGGAATCAATCTGTTTGCAGTAGGCTGAGAATCATATGCCTAACCCAATATCACATTTGATCAAATATACCAAATATAACAATTATATTATAGTGGAATGATTTTGAGCTGCATTTTTTTCTATGATTTGTTGAGATTTGAATGTCGTGGTCTGTCTTGAATAAACTGATGAATAGATAGATTGCTATGCCATGCTAGGTATATAGAATGCAATACAGGCCAACTGCAATTGTAAACGTTGCCTATGCCCAGAAAAATACACATTAGCCTACCTTTTTGAGTTGCCTATATAGCAAGTAAAGACATATATGTGTAAAGAAGTAAGAATAACAGTACAGGAGCTTTGACTATTGAACATATATTTTTTTTATAATGACTATTCAGAATAAAGGATGTTAAAACCTCAGATCGCCGAATGTAACTTGTTATAAAAGTTAATAACAGTAGGCCTATAATTTTTCTAGATCCCTCCGCCTAAATGACTTTCTCTGCAAGCCACTGCACTTGTCCCCATGTATTTCTCCGTCCGCCTCTACTGGAGGTGCTTGCTTGCAGAAATACAGGGAACCAGTGCTGATAATATCCCGCAGGCGAATAGGGTACACCTTGCGCCTCATAGCGCAATTTTTGTCCGGTGCTATTTTGTATCTAATCTCCGAGGGTGCTGTCATCCAGGAAGGATTTGGATACTATTTAGTGAGCGTGCTCCGCCTAATGTGAGTTTTTCGTCCACGACTTGAAACAAGAACAAAAGCAATGGGAGCATTTGGAGTGATAATATGGATTTTACATTATATGGGACTCTATATTCAGTTTAACGCCGCTTACAAACCGACTGTGCGAACCGAGGTGGACAATCATATATCTGGAAATGGTAGGTTTAATTCCGTCGGTAATTATGTAGCCAATTCATTATGTTGCATATTTAATACAACTGATACATTGTTCCATGCACACGCGACTATTCTGATTGGGTGGGGTTGACTGATGTCAAGATGGTGATGATAGTTGCGACTATTGTTTAGCGTATAAAGTTATCTGGGACACACATTAATAGTGTATTGTAAGCCCATGTGTGCCGGGCACCGGTAGCTAGGTGTATGACACGTAAATAAAAGAAATCCTTCAATCATTAACATCTTTATGACAGAATAGCATTTTTAATCAATTTGGCTCTTAAGACTTCCCTGGACTGTGTAGCCTGTATCTGTGAAGATTGCTTTGTTATTATAATACATTAAACATGTGTGATATTAATGAACGCAACATTCCTTTATATGGCACGTTTGAGTATTGAAAATGGGAATGAGTTCAACCCGGAACAACTGTTACATTAATCCAACTGTGCAATACAATTGTATGACCTCAAAGACCATTTTGTGAGGGGCAGTTCAAACTTGATATCTGACAATGTTATATTTGGAGCAACTGTTTTGAGCTATTGCTGTTGGATTTCGTATATGGTATTTCCAGTTAGGTAGCGGTGCATCTTGGGCTAATTTACTGACAGAACAACACAGACAAGAGGGAAATCAATGTTCTTGTCCCAAAGCTATAAATCATCCATGTCATTTTAAGTTTTGTTGTAGGATATATTTTCTTTTTCAACTTTTGCTTCGTTTGCGTGCTGTGAAATCAAGGGTGGCAGGGGGGTGCATTGTTGGCAGAGGTGGGATTTTAAGGGGAGGATTTTTGGAGGGAAGGAGTAGATAGGTGGCAGGTGATTCAGACCCGTATATGGCAGGTGTGAGGGCACTAGTCACGGTATGTTGAGGGTAAATATATGACTTACTTAGGAAGTTACTATGGGAATAAAAAGACCTCACATAGGAGCGCAGTGTGCAGAGTCTCATTTCACTTTCTAATTGATTTTTTTAGTAGCCAGCACCTGCTCAGAGACAATGGATGTGTGTAATCGTTCCCTATTCTAAGGTCCTATGTGAGACATTGGTAATGGATTGCACAGACAAAGCAATAGTTTAAAATCTGTATTAATCAATCAATCATGTTATCTACAAAAATGAGTTTTCATAATGTTAATGAGCCACCACCCTGAGACCCTGGAGTTAGGTTGGGAGGAAACGTGAATAAACCAATTTATCTTATTAAGATTTCTGGACTTTTTTTGAATGATTTCATGATTTTTTTTCAGATTTTCTTTCAGATCCCCATTAGCTGTTGAAGAAGCATCAGCTATTTTTCCTGGGGTTGACACAAAACATAGAACATGACAAAATGCAGAACACAAATGGACAAGAACAGCAATGATATGTTGATGCATTATTTTAACAGCAATACCTTACCAGCAATGAGCGTGCTTGTACACACTCAGATAAAATGTAGCTCAGTAGAAGCTTACTAATTGGTGTGGCACTGCATTTCTGCCATATTCCCTGTCACAAAGATGTTTCTACAGTATTTTGGCTCTAACTGCAGGCTGCTATACAATTTAATTTGATCGTCTGCGATAAACACTTTATCATTGTGTCTCCCTATTCTGTCCCAGGAGCTCTCTCTCTCTCTCGCTCTCTCTCTCTCTGTCCTTAGCGCGTCAGCTTTAGCCAAATCAATATGAATGAGTGTAGCGTATACTGGCGCTGGATGAATTGACAATCTTGGATGGGTAGAAAAATCGATTACACGCATCACTCCCAGAGGGAGTTAATTAAAATGGGGTTTAACTGCAATGTTCTCTCCCCGGTCTTACGTGTAACCAGCCACAAAAGAGAATGGCTCAGGGTGGGAATTTCATAAAAGGGGAAAGCTCATAATTTCAAAGTAGGCTACTGTAGCGTAGCTATAACTCAGATCCTACTATCTCCATTAGCTGTTCTCTCTCTGGTGACCTGGAAAAAAATAGCCTTTTGTTTCACTCTTGGAGGTGACTGGCTTTTCAACCGAAATGAGAGCTGCATCCCACTGAGGTTAAGTCGTACCTCAACGTCAACTAAACAAATTAGCTGATCGTGGACTACAGGAGACAGCAGAGAGGGCATGCCCCCAACCACATCGACGGGGCCGCAGCGGAGAGGGTCAAAAGCTTCAAGTTGATCTGCGTGCACACCACTGACAACCTGAAATGGTCCTTTCACACAGACAGTGTGGTGAAGAAGCTGCAACAGCGCCTCTTCAACCTCAGGAGGCTACAGATGCACCATTGAGAGCATCCTTCCGGGCTCTATCACTGTACCTATTGGCTATTGAGCAAGTTGAGGAGACTAAACTGGTGGGTGTAACCCTAGATAGCAAGCTGTCATGGTCAAAACATATAGACTCATTGGTCAAAACATATAGACTCAATGGTTGCTAAAACGGGAAGAGGTCTGTCCATGATAGGGTGTTGCTCTGCCTTCGTGACATCTCAAGTTTTGTGGTCATGTGCAGCTAAGAAGGACAATTGCAGTTGGTCCAGAACAAAGCAGCACGTGTTGCACTTAGATGTAAACAGAGGGATAGTGTCCGTAACATGCATGTCAGTCTCTCCTGGCTGAAAGTTGAGGAGAGATTGTCTGCATTACTGTTGGTGCAATGTACTGTTGTGTTGAAGGTACCAAACTGTCTGTTCAAGCAGTTGGCACACAGTTTAGACACTCTTCGGTACCACACAAGACATGCAACCAGAGGTCTCTTCACAGTCGTCAGGTCCAGAACAGAGGCTGGGAAACGCAACGTATTAAATAGAGCCATGACATCGGCGAACGCTCTCGGTAGGCGATGTGAACAAAACCTTTAAACAGGTCAACATTCACAAAGCCGCTGGGCCAGACGGATTACCAGTACGTGTACACAAAGCATGTGCGGACCAACTGTCAAGTATCTTCACCGACATTTTCAACCTCTCCCTGACCGAGTCTGTAATACCTACATGTTTCAAGTAGACCACCATAGTCCCTGTGCCCAAGAAAGCGAAGGTAACCTGCCTAAATTATTACCGCCCTGTGCCACTCATGTCAGTAGCCATGAAGTGCTTTGAAAGGCTGGTCATGGCTCACATCAACAGCATCCTCCCGGACACCCTAGACCCACTCCAATTCGCATACCGTACCAACAGGTCCACAGATGACACAATCTCAATCGCACTCCACACTGCCCTTTCTTACCTGAACAAAAGGAACACCTATGTGAGAATGCTGTTCACTGACTACAGCTCAGCATTCAACACCATAGTGCCCTCGAAGCTCATCACTAAGCTAAGGACTCTGGGACTAAACACCTCCCTCTGCAACTGGATCCTGGACTTCCTGACGGGCCACCCCCAGGTGGTAAGAGTAGGCAACAACACGTCTACCCTGCTGATCCTTAACACTGGAGCCCCACAGGGGTGTGTACTTAGTCCCCTCCTGTATTCCCTATTCACCCATGACTGCGTGGCCAAACACCACTCCAACACCATGATTAAGTTTGCTGATGACACAACAGTGGTAGGCCTGATCACCGACAACGATGAGACGGCCTATAGGGAGGAGATCAGAGAACTGGCTGTGTGGTGCCAGGACAACAATCTCTCCCTCAATGTGAGCAAGACAAAGGACCTGATCGTGGACTCCAGGAAAAGGCGGGCTGAACAGGCCCCCATTAACATTGACGGGGCTGTAGTGGAGTGGGTCGAGAGTATCAAGTTACTTGGTGTCCACATCACCAACGAACTATCATGGTCCAAACATACCAAGACAGTTGTGAAGAGGGCACGACAAAACCTTTTCCCCCTCAGGAGAATGAAAAGATTTGGCATGGGTCCCCAGATCCTCAAAAGGTTCTACAGCTGCACATCGAGAGCATCCTGACCGGTCACATCACCGCCTGGTATGGCAACTGCCCGGCATCTGACCACAAAGCGCTACAGAGGGTAGTGCGAATGGCCCAGTACAGCTTCTACCCCCCCCCCCTTGTACACTGCTGCTACTTGCTGTTTGTTAGGTACCTATGCATAGTCACTTCGCCCCAACCTACATGTACAGATTACCTCAACTAGCCTGTACCAGTGCCCCTGGTATACAGCCTCGTTATTGTTATTCTTATTGTGTTACTTTTTATTTTAGCTTAGTTGGTAAATATTTTCTTCTTCTTGAACTGCACCGTTGGTTAAGGGCTTGTAAGTAAGCATTTCACGGTAAAGTCTACACTTGTTGTATTCGGCGCATGTGGCAAATAAAGTCTGATTTGATTTGACTACATATAACTCTCTGCCACACCAGGTAACTCAAGCTAGAAATAAAACCAGTTTCAAAAAAACAGGTAAAATAACACCTGACTGCACAAATGGGACAGTGAAGAGACAGCCATTTTATATATCTTGTATTGTAATTTGCATTGTACTATGTATTCAGTGGCGATTTTAGCATGTACATCTTGGTGGGGCAAAAGAAAGTGGGATGCATGCCAGCAAAGCCACGACACAGAAAAACATAGCTGATATGGCAGACTTACTTAAACAAATGTGGTTTCTACTGACTTCTTGGATGGGCACTTCTAAAATAACTTTATGTCAGAACCCAAGGGGCAAACATTTTTGAGCTCTAACCTTAGAATTGGGAATGACGTACTGTCCATGAGTGACAGATAACTGAGTCAATCATGACAGAAAACTGAGCCAATCAGGCTCAACTCTCTGTATTTTCTGCTGGCTAGCCCCACCACCACAGAAAGCACTGAGCTAGTCTGCCTTACTCAAGAAATCAAAAAAGAGACCATGTTTGTATACGGCTTTATTAACTCATAATGCATTTTTTTTACATTGTTTGCAAGCTGATATGTGACATGTATTAATGCCAAAATATCAAGCAAAACAGACAAGCCCCCCAATTAAAAAAGAAATATATATTTAAATATGTATTTATTTATAACCTAAAAGTGTGATGCTCAAAACAGGTGGGGCCAACCTGCCCTGAATGACGGGTCGCCACTGTATGTATTAGACCTAGATATTGGGTGTATGTTTTGATATGTAGGCTATGTGTGACATTTTAGATGTATTTATTTCAGTCCTTGACTAATAATGTTCTGTACTATGTATTATGTCATGTTTCATGTGGACCCCAAGAAGAGTAGCTGATGCTTTTGCAGCGGCTAATGGGGATCCTAATAAACACCAAATACCAATACCACCTGTTATGGCAAATGCACCGTCCACAACCGTAGTGCTCTCCAAAGGGTGGTGAGGTCAGACCAAAGCATTATCGGGGGCACACTGCCTGCCCTCCAGGACACCTGGTGTCACAGGAAGGCCAAGAAGTTCATCAAGGACATCAGCCACACGAGCCATGGCCTGTTCATAACGCTTCCATTTAGAAGGAGGACACAGTACAGGTGCGTCAAATCTGGGACCAAGAGACTGATTAACAGCTTCTATCTCTAGGTCATCAGCCTGTTAATTCTTACGGCTAGGGGTTCTGCTAGCGGAAACCCTCGACAACATTCCGCTGAAAAGGTAGAACGCGGAATTCAAAAATGTTTTTTTGAAATATGTAACTTTCATACATTCACAAGTGCAATGCACCAAATTAAAGATCAACTTCTTGTTAATCTACCCATCGTGTCCGATTTCAAAAAGGTTTTACAGCGTATGCACACCATATGATTATGTTAGGTCAGAGCCTAGTCACAAAAAAACACACAGCCATTTTCCAGAAAAAGAGAGGAGTCACAAAAAGTAGAAATAGAGATAAAATTAATCACTATCCTTTGATGATCTTCATCAGATGTCACTCATAGCACTTCATGTTACACAATACATGTATGTTTTGTTCGATAAAGTTCATATTTATATCCAAAAATCTCAGTTTACATTGGCGCTTCATGGTCAGTAATGTTGTGCCTCGAAAACATCTGGAGAATTTTCAGAGAGCCACATCAATTTACAGAAATACTCAATATAAACTTTGATAAAAGATACAACTATTATGCACAGAATTATAGATATACTTTTCCTTAATGCAACCGCTGTGTCAGATTTCATAAAAGCTTTACGGAAAAAGCAAACCATGCAATAATCTGAGTAAGGCGCTCAGACACAAAAACAAGCCATGCAGATACCCGCCATGTTGTGGAGTCAGTAAAAGTCAGAAATATAGATAAAATATTCACTTACCTGTGATGATCTTCATCAGAATGCACTCCCAGGAATCCCAGATCCACAATAAATGTTTGTTTTTAGTTCGATAAAGTCCAAAGAAATCCAAACTCACGAGGCGTGGGCAAGTCCAGGCGAAAGTTCAGAAGAAAAGTACAAAAAGTCATATTACAGTTCATAGAAACATGTCAAACGAAGTATAGAATCAATCTTTAGGATGTTTTTAACATAAATCTTCAATAATGTTCCAACTGGATAATTCCTTTGTCTTTAGAATTGCAATGGAACGCAGGTCGCTCCCACGTGTGCACGCGTGATCAGCTCATGGCACTCTGGCAGGCCTCTGGTTGATTCAGCTCTCATTCTCCCCCACTTCACAGTAGAAGCCTCAAACAATGTTCTAAAGACTGTTGACATCTAGTGGAAGTCTTAGGAAATGCAATATGACCCCATAGACACTGTATATTTGATAGGCAATGAGTTGAAAAACTACAAACCTCAGATTTCCCACTTCTTGGTTGGATTTTCTTCAGGTTTTCACCTTTCATATGAGTTCTGTTATACTCACAGACATCATTCAAACAGTTTTAGAAACTTCAGAGTGTTTTCTATCCAATACTACTAATGATATGCATATATTAGGTTCTGGGCCTGAGTAGTTGGAGGTTTACTCTGGGCACGCTTTTCATCAGAACGTGAAAATGCTGCCCCCTATCTCAAACAGGTTTTAAACAGTCATCACTAGCCGGCCTCCCCCCAGTACCCTTTCCTGATCCTTAGACACTGTTACTAGCCGGCTACCACCTGGTACTCTACCCAGCACCTTAGAGACTGCTTCACCCTATGTGCATAGAGACATTGAACACTTGTCACTTTAATAATGTTTACATACTTTTTGTGTGTAATGTTTTGTATTGTTAGGTGTTACTGCACTGTTGGAGCAACAAACCTCAGATAATATCTGCAAAATACGTGTATCCGACCAATACAATTTGATTTGACTTTATATGTATTCACTATACTGTATTCTCGTCATGGCTCATCCTATATAACTACTGATGTACAAACCGTTTACAGTGGGGCAAAAAAGTATTTAGTCAGCCACCAATTTTGCAAGTTCTCCCACTTAAAAAGATGAAAGAGGCCTGTAATTTTCCTCATAGGTACACTTCAAATATGACAGACAAAATGAGAAAGAAAAATCCAGAAAATCACATTATAGGATTTTTTATGGATTTATTTGCAAATTATGGTGGAAAATAAGTATTTGGTCAATAACATAGGTTTATCTCAATACTTTGTTATATACCCTTTGTTGGCAATGACAGAGGTCAAACGTTTTCTGTAAGTCTTCACAAGGTTTTCACACACTGTTGCTGGTATTTTGGCCCATTCCTCCATGCAGATCTCCTCTAGAGCAGTGATGTTTTGGGGCTGTTGCTGGGCAACACGGACTTTCAATTCCCTCCAAAGATTTTCTATGGGGTTGAGATCTAGAGACTGGCTAGGCCACTCCAGGACCTTGAAATGCTTCTTACGAAGCCACTCCTTCGTTGCCCGGGCGGTGTGTTTGGGATCATTGTCATGCTGAAAGACCCAGCCACGTTTCATCTTCAATGCCCTTGCTGATGGAAGGAGGTTTTCACTCAAAATCTCACGATACATGGCCCCATTCATTCTTTTCTTTACACTGATCAGTCGTCCTGGTCCCTTTGCAGAAAAGCAGCCCCAAAGCATGATGTTTCCACCCCCATGCTTCACAGTAGGTATGGTGTTCTTTGGATGCAACTCAACATTCTTTGTCCTCCAAACACGACGAGTTGAGTTTTAACCAAAAAGTAATATTTTGGTTTCATCTGACCATATGACATTCTCTCAATCTTCTTCCGGATCATCCAAATGCTCTCTAGCAAACTTCAGACGGGCCTGGACATGTACTGGCTTAAGCAGGGGGACACGTCTAGCACTGCAGGATTTGAGTCCCTGGCGGCGTAGTGTGTTACTGATGGTAAGCTTTGTTACTTTGGTCCCAGCTCTCTGCAGGTCATTCACTAGGTCCCCCCGTGTGGTTCTGGGGTTTTTGCTCACCGTTCTTGTGATCATTTTGACTCCACGGGGTGAGATCTTGCGTGGAGCCCCAGATCGAGGGAGATTATCAGTGGTCTTGTATGTCTTCCATTTCCTAATAATTGCTCCCCCAGTTGATTTCTTCAAACCAAGCTGCTTACCTATTGCAGATTCAGTCTTCCCAGCCTGGTGCAGGTCTACAATTTTGTTTCTGGTGTCCTTTGACAGCTCTTTGGTCTTGGCCATAGTGGAGTTTGGAGTGTGACTGTTTGAGGTTGTGGACAGGTGTCTTTTATACTGATAACAAGTTCAAACAGGTGCCATTAATACAGGTAATTATTGGAGGACAGAGGAGCCTCTTAAAGAAGAAGTTACAGGTCTGTGAGAGCCAGAAATCTTGCTTGTTTGTAGGTGACCAAATACTTATTTTCCACCATAATTTGCAAATAAATTCATAAAAAATCCTATAATGTGATTTTCTGGATTTTTCTTTCTCATTTTGTCTGTCATAGTTGAAGTGTACCTATGATGACAATTACAGGCCTCTCTCATCTTTTTAAGTGGGAGAACTTGCACAATTGGTGGCTGACTAAATACTTTTTTGCCCCACTGTATATATATATATACTGCATATATAAAGCTCTGGAAAATATTAAGAGACCAGTGCAAAATTATCAGTTTCTCTGGTTTTACTATTTATAGGTATGTGTTTAGGTAAAATTAAAAATGTTGTTTTATTCTATAAACTAATGACAAAATTTCTCCCAAATTCCAAATAAAAATATTGTCATTTAGAGCATTTATTTGCAGAAAATGACAACTGGTCAAAATAACAACAAAGATGCAGAGTGTTCAGACCTCAAATGAACCCTACAGACGAAGAACCATCATATATGTGACAATTTTTCCATTTTAAGATAATCAGTTATTTTTATATTATTAATTGTGTGTACCACATTAGGTGTTTTATGGTTGAGAAATAATTCACCATACCCATATCTTCCAACAACAATTAATATTTTTTTGTTATTTCAAATAATATTTTTTTTATTGCCGTTTTAATTTTTAGAATGTGGAAGAACAGTATATCTCCAGTGATGATTTCAGTTTGTGGAAGAACAGTATATGTGACATTTTTCATGACTCTTGTAAGATGTCCTTTTTTAACACCTGATATGATGTTTTAAGTACTTTCAAGTACATATGCCCTTCATGTAAATAACTTAAATGCAATATGCAGTTAATTCATTTGTATGGAGGTTCATTTAAAGGTGGTCTATCAACTTTAGCAATGATGACTTTTTTAAAAAGTTGAGTCATGAAATCTTAGTCTCATTTAAAATGAAGCCCTCAATGTGAACATACCATAGAACTACCAAAATAGAATACAATTAAATTAATTCAATCAAAACAAGCACAACTTGTAAATATCAAATAGGGATAAATGTGATGTGCCAATATGCATGTCCATTATGCAGGTCCCGAAGGTCAATATTACAAAACGTTCAGAAAACCATTCTCTTTGTGTTTAACACTATGATCAGCAATTACGTTGTGAATTGCGTTAAACCCATGCTAAAGGCAAGAAATGTCCTTCTGCACTGAGATGACAGCAGTAAATAAGTATTAACTGCTTAGAGTTAATGCTAAATGTGGTGACAGAGAGACATACTGTATATTGTAATGAATAAAAAAAGGGAATCAAGATCAAATGAATACTCACATACTGTATGTGATGACTTATTTGTTTTTAATTCATTCAGATTAAAAAAAGGTTCAAATGATCACACAAAATAATTATCAACAGAACACATTGTACATAACATTTTCTACACTAGGAACAACATCTTAAAATTAAATTAATTCAATATATTGTGCTGGTTCAAATCATACACAAATTGATTCACATAGAAAACACCTACGATACATTTAATTTCCTACAATAGGGGTGACATGTCTTCTGAAATGTATACAGATTCAACATACTACAGTATACAGGTTCAGGGGATCATAAACTCACAGAAAAAATGTTTAATTATGTAGCTTGGTTTAACAACAAATTATTCACTCTGCAGAGATTCATAAAAAGAGCGTGCAGCAGCTGGCAAGTAGTTGAGCATGGTCATCAGATCTTGGTACTTGTTTTTTTTTGATGGGCAGAGGACTCTCATATGCTCTAGGGTAGTGGCTTGCAAAATAGGGAGGTTGAGGTGTAGCTCCTTGTTTTGGTTTGGATATCAGCCACGACTTCCATCCCTCAAATAGACTGTGGCTCTGTTTGGCGTACAGATTCCAAGGATCCTCAACTGAAATTAGAACAGAAACATTTTAAGTTCCTGACATCAATAACAACTTTCACAGTCAAGCATTAGGATATTTTATTGTTAGAACAACATGTTGCGTGTTGATGGGATGTTAGTAAACTATTCTCTGTGCAATACCTGTGACTTTTAACCACCTCACTGAGGTGATCTGTAGTCCAGCTGGTCACTTGAGGACAGAATCTGGGAGGTGCCTGAAGTCTTCACATTGCATCCTCATCACCTTGAATGGTTTTGCTGGTTGTGCTTCAAGTATCATCTTTGAAACATCATATAGGTGTATGAAGGACTGACACCTTGCGCCTCTTCTCGATGGTGGCAAAAGATCGATCACAAGGAAGAAAAGAATGACCAGAGACCATGAACTTCTGCTCAACTTGGGTAAAGTAACCCATAGAGACGAGCATCGAAATCAGATTGAGCATCCGCCAGTTGTTATTCTGCCCACAGCATCTGTCAGCATCTGTACAGAGAATACAATATGTTTGTAATTGATATTCATATAGACATTAATTCATATTTTCACTTGCCTGAAGATGGCTGTTGGTTAGCTGGAACACAGACATGAAAGTAACCTTGCACACATTCAATCTCTGGCCTGCTTGCTGTACATGGTATTTGAAGGTTTGTTTCCGTCGTTTGTTCTCCTTTGTATCCTCAGGTTTACGTCTCCGTTTCACCTCATGCTGCAATAAAAATTGACAATGATGAATTCAGAATTTAATATACTGTAGCACATTCAGGATATTGCTTGATCAGGACCTCCATCTTTCACACACTCCCAATCTATACACAGAATGAGTTTGTATTGCAACATTGTGTAACACAGCACTTTTAGAGTTAATGTTAATGTACGTATCATTACTGTCAAAGTTAAACTATGCAAGTGTTCAATATAGCTATTATAATAATAGGCGTTTTGTCTTATTTCTAACCTGTTCTAAGCCGGAGAGAATCAACGCTTGTTGTTTCTCGTATGGGACAGTATAGAACCTGTTGAACAGATGCAGCTTGCGTTCATCAGTCAACTTTCCACAATCCTTTCTGCACGTCGTGGAACACGCTCTTCCCTGCAGGATACAGTGTAACTAGCTAGCTACTGTAGCCATGTCGAATCATCCGGTGGACGGAGAAAAAGTAGCTAGCTATGTTTCTTCTATAATCTAGCAATAACATTTGTAACGATAATGTATGAGTTAGTAGCCAACGAACTTTAGCTAATATGTTTTCTCTATAGTTACAAATTAGACAACCCAGAACATACATGTTAGTTACTGTACTCTATAGCTAGCTAGCTTGATTGTTTGATATACGGTTCTTCCACATACCTCTTTTGGACAGCTTTTCCCAGTTTTTTCTTGACCCTTACGATTTGTATAGGGTTTTCCCGCATCCCGTAAGATCTTCCTTTGCCTGTCTTTCCATTCTTTTAGTTTTGTTTTACGTTTCTTTCCCACATTTCTGCGATTTTCATCAGCAACAGAAAGGTTGTGCGCTTGTCCGTCCATTCTGAGTGGTGCACATAAACGGTTATTCCACGAGAGCCTATCTTTAAATTTAAAATTATTGTTAATTAGCGCGTGGAAAGCTTGTGAAACCGGTTCACTATAGAAAAATGATAATGATTTTTTATGTATATCTCATTTTTTTTTTAAATGTCACATATATGGTTCTTCGCCTGTAGGATTCAAATAATGCAAAGTTCATATTCATTTTCAAACAGCACAATACTAATGTTTTAACTTAGGAAGAGTTCAGAAATCAATATTTGGTGGAATAACCCTGATTTTCAATCACAGCTTTCATGTGTCTTGGCATGCTCTCCTCCAGTCTTTCACATTGATTTTGGTTGACTTTATGCCACTCCTGGCGCAAAAATTCAAGCAGCTCAGCTTTGTTTGATGGCTTGTGACCATCCATCTTTCTCTTGATCACATTCCAGAGGTTTTCAGTGGGGTTCAGGTTTGGAGATTTGGCTGGTCATGACAGGTTCTTGATCAGGTGCTCCTCCATCAACACGTTGATTGACCTGGCTGTGTGGCATGGAGCATTGTCCAGCTGGAAAAAGTTTTCTTCCAGGACAACCTTGTACGTGGCTTGATTCATGCGTCCTTCACAAAGACAAATCTGCCCGATTCCAGCCTTGCTGAAGCATCCCTAGATCATCACCGATCCTCCACCAACTTTCACAGTGGGTGCGAGACCTGGAGAGGCATACAAGCCACAGTGTCTCGCACCCAGTGTGAAATTTGGTGGAGGATCGGTGATATATATATATATATATATATATATATATATATATATATATATATATATATACAGTGCCTTGCGAAAGTATTCGGCCCCCTTGACCTTTGCAACCTTTTGCCACATTTCAGGCTTCAAACATAAAGATTTAAAACTGTATTTTTTTGTGAAGAATCAGCAACAAGTGGGACACAATCATGAAGTGGAACGACATTTATTGGATATTTCAAACTTTTTTAACAAATCAAAAACTGAAAAATTGGGCGTGCAAAATTATTCAGCCCCTTTACTTTCAGTGCAGCAAACTCTCTCCAGAAGTTCAGTGAGGATCTCTGAATGATTCAATGTTGACCTAAATGACTAATGATGATAAATACAATCCACCTGTGTGTAATCAAGTCTCCGTATAAATGCACCTGCTCTGTGATAGTCTCAGAGGTCTGTTAAAAGCGCAGAGAGCATCATGAAGAACAAGGAACACACCAGGCAGGTCCGAGATACTGTTGTGAAGAAGTTTAAAGCCGGATTTGGATGCAAAAAGATTTCCCAAGCTTTAAACATCCCAAGGAGCACTGTGCAAGCGATAATATTGAAATGGAAGGAGTATCAGACCACTGCAAATCTACCAAGACCTGGCCGTCCCTCTAAACTTTCAGCTCATACAAGGAGAAGACTGATCAGAGATGCAGCCAAGAGGCCCATGATCACTCTGGATGAACTGCAGAGATCTACAGCTGAGGTGGGAGACTCTGTCCATAGGACAACAATCAGTCGTATATTGCACAAATCTGGCCTTTATGGAAGAGTGGCAAGAAGAAAGCCATTTCTTAAAGATATCCATAAAAAGTGTTGTTTAAAGTTTGCCACAAGCCACCTGGGAGACACACCAAACATGTGGAAGAAGGTGCTCTGGTCAGATGAAACCAAAATTGAACTTTTTGGCAACAATGCAAAACGTTATGTTTGGCGTAAAAGCAACACAGCCCATCACCCTGAACACACCATCCCCACTGTCAAACATGGTGGTCACAGCATCATGGTTTGGGCCTGCTTTTCTTCAGCAGGGACAGGGAAGATGGTTAAAATTGATGGGAAGATGGATGGAGCCAAATACAGGACCATTCTGGAAGAAAACCTGATGGAGTCTGCAAAAGACCTGAGACTGGGATGGAGATTTGTCTTCCAACAAGACAATGATCCAAAACATAAAGCAAAATCTACAATGGAATGGTTCAAAAATAAACATATCCAGGTGTTAGAATGGCCAAGTCAAAGTCCAGACCTGAATCCAATCGAGAATCTGTGGAAAGAACTGAAAACTGCTGTTCACAAATGCTCTCCATCCAACCTCACTGAGCTCGAGCTGTTTTGCAAGGAGGAATGGGAAAAAATGTCAGTCTCTCGATGTGCAAAACTGATAGAGACATACCCCAAGCGACTTACAGCTGTAATCGCAGCAAAAGGTGGCGCTACAAAGTATTAACTTAAGGGGGCTGAATAATTTTGCACGCCCAATTTTTCAGTTTTTGATTTGTTAAAAAAGTTTGAAATATCCAATAAATGTCGTTCCACTTCATGATTGTGTCCCACTTGTTGTTGATTCTTCACAAAAAAATACAGTTTTATATCTTTATGTTTGAAGCCTGAAATGTGGCAAAAGGTTGCAAAGTTCAAGGGGGCCGAATACTTTCGCAAGGCACTGTACATATATATATATACTCTGACATTGTTTGTTCTGATATTTCTTCATTTCTTTATTTTTTACTTTTTGGATAACGTGCATATTGTTTTGTTTTGGTTGGTATTATTTCTGTACCGTTGGAGCTAGAAACACAAGCATTTCGCTGCACCTGCGATAACATCTGCAAATCTGTGTACATGACCAATAAACTTTGATTTGATTTATCAGGCCAGACACTGATGGGTTGATATATTGACCTGGTACCCAGGAGCTGTGGCGCACCGGCACTTATGTGTGGCTCAGTGGGTAGCGTACCCCGCTTGCAAATGCCAAGGGTTGAGGGTTTGATTCCCCATGGGGCCACCCATATGTAAAATGTATGCATACATGACTGTAAGTTGTGTTGGATAAAAGCATCTGCTAGATGGCATTTTATATTATAATATAGAACACAGCAGCCGATGCAGTGTTCCATAGAGCGTTTGTTTTATTTAGCCCAGGCTCATTTGTATACAGCCCCAGATAAGTGCATTTGTCCCGGGTTTCGTGGCCCTGCATGGCCACTGCTCATCCGACGTGTACAGGTCTGTAGGTCTAACACCTGTGCAGCTAGGCGGAACATTGCATGGCATCGGAAGGGAAGGTGAAGAAGTCAGGTCTAACAACACCTGGCTCCTTTGACACGTGTGTCTGGGTCTGCCCCGGTCCTGCCAATCTCACAGCATCAGGTCTCGGAAGGTTGCACAGAGAAAAGACGAGGGAGGGGGGGCAATGTTGAGTATGTGTCCATGTGTACCTGGAAGAGCAATAATGAACACAGTACAAGACATAAGATCTACTCTAGTAGGGAAAATGTGACATTGGACGTCATAATTGTCTGGTTGTAAATTGGTTCCCTAATTGTAGAGGCATCAGCCTATCACAAGGAAAATATGTATATTTTGTACACGATGACACCAAGACGTCTAGCAAAGATGGCACATCATTATCTGTGTCAGGGTGTGACTAGGGTGGGCATTCTAGTTTCTTTATTTCTATGTTTTCTGTTTCTACGTCTTGGTCGGGTATGGTTCTCAATGAGGGACAGCTGTCTATCGTTGTCTCTGATTGGGAATCATACTTAGGCAGCCTGTTTTGCCACCTTAGTTGTGGGTAGTTGACTTTGTTAGTGGCCTGTATAGCCCTAGTAAGTGTCACGGTTGTTTTTGTTGGTGACATTCAAAATAAAAAGGAATGTACGCTCACCACGCTGCACCTTGGTCTGGTCATTTCATTTCCCTGACGACGTTCATGACAGTCTGGTAAGATATCCAGGTAACAACCATCAGAACAAAAACACCAGACAACACCGGATGATCCGGATCAACACAACACCAGATGTATTTCTCCTGGTCGCTAAAAAAGCATGAAAAAAATCTGTAGGCCTATACAACCTGACCATGACCTCACAATATGTTATTGACGCCATTAAAATTGCCCTAGGACACTGTTTTGTTGAATATTCTGCACTGTGACGGCAGTCCAATTTGACAACATTTCAAATCCCACCCAACAGAACGTCAATGTACTCTGATTGTTTCACCATGTAATCATTGTTCACACTAAATTTACCATCTGGGCGTATTGTATAAGTTAATTACGCACAAAAAATATTTTTAAATCCTCCTCCACAGTATTGTCAATACCAGTACTGACAACGACAACCATCATCAATACTGTCACACCCTGATCTGTTTCACCTGTTTTGGTGATTGTCTCCACCCCTCTCCAGGTGTCACCCATCTTCCCCATTATCCCCTGTGTATTTATACCTGTGTTCTCTGTTCATCTATTGCCAGTTTGTCTTGTTTGTCAAGGCAACCAGCGTTTTGTCTCAGCTCCTGCTTTTCCCTCGTCTCTTTTTCTCACCCTCCTGGTTTTGTCCCTTGCCTGACCCTGAGCCTGCCTGCCATCCTGTACCTATGCCGCTACTCTGGATAACCTGACCTGACCCTGACTCTGCCTGACCTGACCCTGAAACTGCCTATCGGCCTGTACTTTTGCCCCACTACTCTGGATTACCAACCCCTGCCTGCCTTGACCTGTCATTTGCCTGCCCCTGTTGCTGTAATAAACATTGTTCAGCACAGTCTGCATTTGGATCTTACCTGAAACGTGATAAATACCTATCACCACCAAGTTCCTACCTTTTATTCCCTTGTTATCTTCACCAATAAGTAATAATACTATTACTCATATTGGCATTAATCATAAACACGGTCATATTAATAGCTAAAATAAGAGTAATAATAGTTGTAATTATAATAATAACGTCAACGACAATACAATTATCATCAGCTCATTATTTTCTCACTTTGTAAGTTGGCAGTCTTCAATCACAACACAAGGTATATCAGACCACTTTGTTCAGTTCATTAGATTCCCTTGCCAATGAAAATGGAAGAAAGGTTCAGAAACAACATTATAGGCTCACTTAGGCCTAGATTCCATCAGATCAAGCCTTAACCAGTCATAGCAGACAGCAGCATAGCAGATGTGTTGCTGGTGTTGGAACTGCTGATGAAGACAGCTTGGCTGTCGAAAGGTTGGTAATTACATTTTTGCATCTGAGCTCCTAGAGTGTGCGGCTCTCTTTTATTTTCAAGTTGGAACTGCTTTTGCCATCATTCCTCACAAAGCCAAAAGTTCAGAACAAGAAAGTGGGCTGCATGGGATTTCTCTTAATGTGACACCGTTCAGCCACGGGCATTGTCCGCTTTAGGTATAATGCCAGGAGCCGCTTGTGGATTTGACAGCTCTGACGCAGTTCCAACTCCGTCACCGTCAAACAACCGCTATGTGGATGTCGGCTGAAGCGGATCTGATTGAATAGAGCCATTATTCACATTCAGACAATCACAATAGAGGATAGGCAGATCAGCCCAGTTTGTTTCAAGTTCATTAGATCCGAATGTCAGTGAAATGAGAGAAAGAAATTGAAAACAACAAGAGCAGTTTTTAAATGTCCATTACTCACACTTTGCCTATTAGGCAGAGAACATATTTCCACATGCCATCCTTGTTATATTCTAGCATTAAAAATAATAATTTGAAGAACTGGCAATAACTGATAACGGGTATCCGCTTTACACATCACAACACCCTTGAAAGAACACATAATCCTCATTTGGAATCGCCCTTGACACTGAAGGACAAGTATGGTAAAATAATAATACATCTCAATATGCAGATCTGGTAATTGGAGCAATTTATTAAATATGTATATTTTAACTGTAGATCTACCTATATCAAATATTATACCATTACACCTATTATATCATGACCCTTTTCCATGATTTGGAAAAGGGGTCGGAGAGAGAAAGGTAGCGTAAACAAAACGAATCAGATCAAAATGTCCCGCCCCATGGGAAGTAGTGGTTTAAAATGTACTTTCTTAAACCAGTTACTGTTGGGTTTACTCATTTAATTTAGGCTAACATTAGTTTGACCCAATGTTAATTCCCCACAACACTTCCCTCCATCAGAAGACCAAGGGGAACAAAGGTAACATTGGACTTCATATCTTCATCTCAACACACTGCCTCGTGGAGGGTTTTTCTGGTTCACCTGTAATGGTTAGTGCAGTGCAGAATGGCTACACTTCTACTAATGTGATCAGCATTAAGGTTATGTCTGTCTCTATATCCTTTCCATTGGCTATTGGTTGAACTTAGAGTTTGCTGTTCAGGAGTTATTCACAACTTGGATGCTATGGTTCATGTACCTACAGTAAATACCACAGGTATCAGAGAGTCAAACGTGAAGAATTCCATCTCATGGAACCAGTTTTTACCACAGATGAAAGTTCCGAATTGCGAATATGAAGTCTTCAATACACCTGTTTGAGTGAGTAATTCACCAGTTTTGCACAGTAAACCCTTTGAGTCTTGAACCTCACATGGGAGATATCCAGGATTTCTGCAGCCAATAATAGATAAGGCCTTGCAGGCTTGCACAAAGCCCAATCCCCCAGGCTCCCTGCTAAGTGTCACGTTCTGTGGACCTATTTATTGAAATGTTACACTGCCTGTGATCTTGATTGCCGAAGACTCCTCTCATCAGATCAAAGGCTCAGAGCATTTCTTTTGATATTCCTTGCCATAAATTCAGTGCCATGTCTAGCCCCAAAGTCCCCAGGAGCCTAATTGTTATTACACCACATTCAATTGATAGCATGGTAGAGAAGCAAATGCCTATTTCAGAATCCGTGTATTGGCCCGACAAGACTCTCGGATGACCCTCATATTGAAATGCAACACATTTATATTTGAAGTATTTCCAACTTCCTGAGACTGAATGTTACAAAATGTGATGTTGATGACATAGACTTCTTTTTGGCATCAGACTAACAGTTAACATTTGACAGGAAACATGAGATTTCCTAAAAACAGTATAATTCTAACACACAAACAAATTCCCAGACCAATCTATCATACAGTCATAGAGTCTTAGAGAACTACTTTTGTGTAGAAATCTTGTGGATTGACCCTCCAAGGTTCAATCTTTGCTACAAAGTGGAGCTCTCCTTTCCCCGGTGTCCTCCTCCTCCAAAACACACCACTGTGCATCACTTCATCCATGTCAGACCTGTCATTCCGCTACACTCACTCACCAGGTCTCTGTCATGACCCTCTGCTGTGACAGTGTAAATGTCCAATCTGTTGGCCCCTCTCTCACAGCCAGAGCCGCATTCAATTGAAAGCCAATGCAAACTGCCTGGGCAGATGAGACTCATTAAATGGACACCAAGCAGAGTGTGTAGGAGGATTTCAAAGACTTTTTGTGCGTAATTAATTTATACAGTACGCCCAGACGGTAAATTTAGTGTGAACAATGATTACATGGTGAAACAATCAGAGTGCATTAACGTTCTGTTTGGTTGGGAATTTCAAATGGTGCCAAATTGGACTATGCCTTCACAGCGCAGAATATTCAACAAAAGAGTGTCCTAGGGCAAACCGATTTCAACTACAATAACATATTTTGTGAGGTCATGGTCAGGTTGTATAGGCCTACAGATGTTTTTTTTTTCATGCTTTTTAAGCATACCAGGAGAAATACATCTGTTGTTGTGTTGATCCGGATCATCTGGTATTTTTGTTCTGATGGTTGTTGCCTGGATATCTTACCAGACAATGATGTACCATCTTTGCTAGACGTTTTGGTGTTGTCGTGAACAATTATGACGTCCCATGTCACATTTTACCTACTAGGGTAGAGCTTATGTCTTGTACTGTGTTCATTTTTGCACTCCCAGGTACACATGGACACACAATCGACATTGCCTGCCTGCCCCCCACACCACTGCCACTCTCTGTTGTCATCTATGCATAGTCACTTCAATTAACTCCTAGATGTACATACCACCTAAACGAATTGGTGCCCCCGCACATTGCCTCTGTACCGGCACACCCCTGTATATATAGTTATTTCTTACTGTTGCTCTTTAATTACTTGTTACTTTTATCTCTTATTCTTATCCGTATTTTTTTAACTGCACTGTCGGTTAGGGGCTCGTAAGTAAGCATTTTACTGTTAGGTCTACACCTGTTGTATTCGCATCATGTGACTAATACATTTTTATTTTATTTGACATTGCACCTCCCTCCCCCCGTTTCCCTCATCTTTTCTCTGTGAATCCTTCCCGAGACCTGATGCTGTGAGATTGGCAGAACCGGGGCAGACCCAGACACACGTGTCAAAGGAGCCAGGTGTTGTTAGACCTGACTTCTTCACCTTCCCTTCCGATGCCATGCAATGTTCCGCCTAGCTGCACAAGTGTTAGACCTACAGACCTGTACACGTCGGATGAGCAGTGGCCACGAAACCCCAGGCGAATGCACTTATCTGGGGCTGTATACAAATGAGCCTGGACCAAATCTACCAATACTAATACAGAATTATAATAATATACACTTCTCTTTCCATGACAGACTGACCAGGTGAAATCTATGATCCCTTATTGATGTCACTTGTTAAATCTTCTTCAATCAGTGTAGATGGAGGGAATGAGACAGGTTAAAAAAGGATGTTTAAGCCTTGAGACAATTGAGACAAGGATTGTGTATTTGTGCCATTCAGAGGGTGAATGGGTAACACAAAAGTGCCTTTGAACTGAGTATGGTAGTAGGTGCCAGCAATGCTTAATTTGAGCCATATCCTGCCAGAACAGAGATCCGGCACCTCTCAGATTTGACCTTGTTCATTCCGGCACCTCTTTGACCAGCTACGGTACCTCTCACGGCATTATTTATACAATTTGTTCACTGTTTGCATTGTAAACATTTTTTTTTAAGCGATCAGAGTTAAATCAAGTTGCATCCTGGTTATTTCTCCCGCCTCCCTGAAAAACCATAATGTAAAAGCATTCCTTCTGTGCAATCATCCTATCCTTCCAAACTGATTTCAGACCTGCTCTCTTATTTGTACATATAGGTTATGGGGTAGGCCGGCAAGGTAAGTAACTGATTTTGAAGCAGGTCTTGGCAGTGGTGGTCAGCTAGTGAAGAGGTCCCTACGTAATCATGTCAGAGAGCATAGGCTAGTAGTCTCCCTACTGAATTTTAAACATGGAAAAGACAAATCAAAAATGGATAAGCAAAGGCAATCAACTTTAATGAAGATTTTCAAGTCCAAAAATCCTGAAAAAGATGGTGAATCGAACCTGAAACGAGCCAGAGAACTGCCAATGGCGGATGAGAGGAATGGGTCAGAAGTTTACATACACTAAGTTGACTGTGCCTTTAAACAGCTTGGAAAATTCCAGAAAATTATGTCATGGCTTTAGAAGCTTCTGATAGGCTATTTGACGTCAATTGGAGGTGTACCTGTGGATGTATTTCAAGGCCTATCTTTAAAACTCAGTGCCTCTTTGCTTGACATCATGGGAAAATCAAAAGAAATTAGCCAAGACCTCAGCAATTTCCAAACGCCTGAATGTACCACAGTCATCTGTACAAACAAGAGTACGCAAGTATAAACACATGGGACCACGCAGCCGTCATACCCATCAGGAAGGAGACGTGTTCTGTCTCCTAGACATGAACGTACTTTGGTGTGAAAAGTGCAAATCAATCCCCAAACAACAGGAAAGGACCTTGTGAAGATGTTGAAGGTAACAGAAACAAAAGTGTATATATATCCACAGTAAAACAAGTCCTATATCGACATAACCTGAAAGGCCGCTCAGCAAGGAAGAAGCCACTGCACCAAAACCACCATAAAACGGCCAGACTACGGTTTGCAACTGCACATGGGGACAAAGTTCGTACTTTTTGGAGAAATGTCCTCTGGTCTGATGAAACAAAAACAGAACTGAAAAAGTGTGTGTGAGAAAGGAGGCCTACAAACCTCAGTTACACCAGCTCTGTCAGGAGGAATTGGCCAAAATTTTGTGGAAGCTTGTGGAAGGCTACTCGAAACGTTTGACCCAAGTTAAACAATTTAAAGGCAATGCTACCAAATACCAATTGAGTGTATGGTAACTTCTGACCCACTGGGAATGTGATGAAATAAATAAAAGCTGAAGTAAATCATTCTCTACTATTATTCTGACATTTCACATTCTTAAAATAATGTGGTTATCCTAACCTACTTAAGACAGGGAATTTTTTACTCGGATTACATGTCAGGAATTGTGAAAAACTGAGTTTAAAAGTAGTTGGCTAAGGTGTATGTAATCTTCCGACTTCAACTGTATCTGCTGGTGGAATTGTCCGTAATCTGTTATCTACGTTAGAGGGTGTGAAGTTTACTGAAAAAACCCTCATTGGAATTACATGTGATTGTGCGTCTGTCATGCTGCGATGCAAGAGCGAGGTAGTAACAAGGCTTCAGGCCCTCTTCCCTAATAGAACCGTTTGGCACTGCTCGGCATACAGGCTTGAGCTCGCAGTAGGTAATGTGGTAAAAGAGATGAGAGCAATCAATTATTTTAAAATACTTATGGACAAGCTATATACGGTTCATAGCGTATCCAACATAAAACGAATGGAGCTAAGAGAGTGCACAGAGAGTTTAGACATTCAGCTGTGCAAAAACGGCAGGATCTTTGATGGGTGGCATCCAGTTTTTGAGTTGTAGAGTCTGTGTGGAAAAATTACCCAGCTCTTCACAAGCATTTCACCACAGCAGCTGAGGATGCCCGCCGAGCTTAAGTGGTCTTGCCATGCAAATATCGTCGCATGCGTTTGTTAACAATCTAGGCTTTATGTTTGATGCACTTCAAGAACTATCTGAATTGTCACTCGAGCTCCAAAAGAGAGATTGCACAATTATTGCTGCACACAGGGCAGTCATCAGGGAAGCATTGCAATGGCAGAGCAGCCAGGCTGACACACACGACTCAGAGAGGGATTGAGCCAGAGAGGGATTGAGAACTCTTTCCAAGGAGTCAAACTGAATGGTGGAAGACCCAGCGACAGAGTCCTTAATCAGAGGGAGTTTTACAAGGGCTTGGTGAGGAACATGGAGGCTAGAATGTTATCTCAAGGAGGACGGGCGGTGGACCATACAGGATACAGACAGTTCATCAAGGAGCTGAAGATGCTTTACGCGCAATACTGGCCAGAGGACGCAGGAGCACTGTATAGAGAAACAGAGATAGAATCTCTCTGCCAGCGGTTTGGCATTGACAGTCCACTTAGGGTCATACAGGCCTACAGGCAGTACAGGTACTACAGGTACACTCATGGTAACGATAAAGGTGCCATTCTAGATGGACCTAAAGAGCTGTTGGTGGCAGTCAGCACCAATGTAGAATGCGAGTGAGGATTTTATCATATGAATCTGATTTGCACCTCAACCTGCGCCCCTCTGCATTCCTCCACCATATCAGGACTTCTCTTTCTGAACCTTGTTATCCCACCCCTGATCAAATTCAAGCCAGTTCCCTATGTGAGATCATGGATTTCTAAAGGACACAGATGTCACAGAGACCAGGAGCAAAACAAGAAATAGGGAGAAGACGCACAAGGAAATGTCTGTGTTGAGGGAGATTTTTCAAAACTAAGGTAGGAACATCTTTTTCCTTTACATACCTTTTCTGTACTGTGAAGTTAATCTGAATATGCACTTCATGTTATCACAAGTAGGAGGCCCATATATTCTGATGTGTGTTCGGCTGTAGCCTACATTGGATACTGAACAGAAATCGAAACACAATGTGTAAAGTGTTGGTCCCATGTTTCATGAGCTGAAATTAAAGATCCCTGAAATGTTCCATACACACAAAAAGCTTATTCCTCTCAAACGTTGTGCACAAATTTGTTAACGTCCCTGTTAGTGAGCATTTCTGCTTTGTCAAGATAATCCATCCACCTGACAGGTGCAGCATATCAAGAAGCTGATTAAACAGCATGATCATTCCACAGGAGGGTTAAATGGTAGGAACCCGATTACTGGGATTTACCGCCCACAATCACACCCTTTTCCCGGGATAAATAACTGTGAGAAACCGGTCAATTATAATAAATTATTTATATTAACAGCATGGCGTGAACTATAACTATTACATTATATGCAATGTCTAAATCTGGCTTCTCTACGGCCTCTGCATGATGAATCATCAACGCTCAAGGTGGGGACAGACAGCCCATCTCAGTCTGGAGCACAGTTCACAATGCATGTAGACCTATCATCTCATCATGGTAGTGTTTTTTCTTGTGACAGGTAGGCCTACATTTGTGACAGCATAGCCTATACTACAGTGATATAAAGACCGAATGCGCATCTAATTTACCCATCTCCATCTGACTTTCGGGGGTCACCTTGGTTTTTAATTGTAATGATTTGTTTTTTGAGTTTTTGAGAGTTTTGAGAGTTTTTAAACAGCCTTTCTTAACAACTTAAGCAGCCTTTCTCTCCATCAACTCCATTCAAATTGGATCCAAAATAGATAATCCTGTTCTAGATTGATATATGGCACTAAATATAGATGTCCAAGTCTACCTCTTTCAGGTAATAAATGCAATGTACTATTAGCCTTATATTTAGCTAATTAATGATGGGTTATGCATAATAAGCTTCTAACGTATAGCCACTGTCTCTTGCGCAATACACACGCACCTCTGCTCCACTGGCTTCTCCTTAAACACACTCCTTAGCTCTTGAACTAGAATAGCTTGCTGGACATAATTGTTTTGAATTTCTTATACTAATAGACTATTCCAAGAGGGACGCAAGCTCTTTTTTTTCTCTATGTTAAAGACAGCAGCCAATAGAACTCATGGGTAGTTTGAAAGAAGAGTTGAAAGCACGATGGCTGTAGACTATAGCGGTTATTTATTCAAACCCATAAGCATAGCCCCACCTGTTTTGAGCCCCACATTTTTAGCATTTATTTTTGGGGGCTTGTCTGTTTTGCATGTTATTTTGGCATTAATACATGTTACATATCAGTTTCCAAACGATGTAAAAATAATATATATATTTTCTTGAGTAAGACAGCTCCAAAAGGCAGGTGTTTCAGCCTAGCTCAGAGCTTTTTCTGGTGGTGGGGCAAGCCAGCAGAAAATATGGAGCGCTGCACCGTGATTGTCTCAGTGTTCTGTCACTCATGGGGACTTTAGGTCACTGCCAAGTGTAAGAGGAGACATTGAAAATTCTAGCCCTTCGGCTGCTGCCATAGAAGTGCCCATCCAAGAAGGCTCAAGGTCATTGGCCACGGATAAAATTACGTCAAATCACGCTATATGTACAGTAGCTTATATTGGACTGATCATGTCAACATCACACTTTCACAATCTTAGCCTAATAATTTGGTCTATTTACCTCTCTTTAATTTTGCCTACTGTTCTACCGTAGCCTATAACCTGTTTTTTGAGAAATGCAATGATCGAATAGTGTAAGAGCTTTCATTGTCTTCTAATATGCCCCCTTTATTTATTCTACGGTTCTAACTTGGTGCACAGGGAGAGCACTGAAAGAACGGCCCATGTTCTGAATTCTGTCGCTGTACATTTCTAAAGTGCTAAACAAATAGTTATATTGACTAACATTATGTCTGTCCTAGCTTGCTCGTTGTCTTAGTCGAAATTACGAATTGCCTCTTATGCGCATGTCCATTATGCCATAGTTTGTAAATCTCAAATGTCATTAGAAACCACATTTGCTAAAGCAAGTCAGCCATATCAGCTATGTTTTTTTTATTCAGTAAATTAGGTTGAATTAAATGTTTCGCTGCCAGACAAGGCTCCGCTGATAACCAGGTGTAGCAGTGGTAAGATGTTGGGACTAGAGGTAGACCGATTTAATCGGAATGGCTGATTAATTAGGGCCGATTTCAAGTTTTCATAACAATCGGAAATGTTGCCTTTTTTAAATATGTTTTTTTCTACCTTTATTTAACTAGGCAAGTCAGTTAAGAACACATTCTTATTTTCAATGACGGCCCAGAAACGGTGGGTTATCTGCCTCGTTCAGGGGCAGAATGACAGATTTTCACCTTGTCATCCCGGAGACCCAGTCTTGCAACCTTACAGTTAACTAGTCCAACGCAATAACGACCTGCCTCTCTCTCGTTGCACTCCATAAGGAGACTGCCTGTTACGCGAATGCAGTAAGCCAAGGTAAGTTGCTAGCAAGCATTAAACTTATCTTATAAAAAACAATCAATCATAATCACTAGTTAACTACACATGGTTGATGATATTACTCAATATTATCTAGCGTGTCCTGCGTTGCATATAATCTGACTGAGCATACAAGCATACAAGTATCTCACTCATTCAAACAGCACTTTCGGCCGTTTTGCCAGCAGCTCTTCCTTGTGCGTCAAGCATTGCACTGTTTATGACTTCAAGCCTATCAACTCCCGAGATGAGGCTGGTGTAACCGAAGTGAAATGGCTAGCTAGTTAGCGCGCGCTAATAGCGTTTCAAACGTCACGCGCTCTGAGCCTTCTAGTAGTTGTTCCCCTTGCTCTGCATGGGTAACGCTGCTTCGATGGTGGCTGTTGTCGTTGTGTTGCTGGTTCGAGCCCAGGGAGCGAGGAGAGGGACAGAAGCTATACTGTTACACTGGCAATACTAAAGTGCCTATAAGAACATCCAATAATAACTACAACCTATAATAACTACACATTCCTATAATAACTACAAACTAAAACTTCTTACCTGGGAATATTGAAGACTCATGTTATAAGGAACCACCAGCTTTCATATGTTCTCATGCTCTGAGCAAGGAACTGAAACGTTAGCTTTCTTACATAGCACATATTGCACTTTTACTTTCTTCTCCAACACTTTGTTTTTGAATTATTTAAATAAAATTGAACATGTTTCATTATTTACTTGAGGCTAAATTGATTTTATTGATGTATTATATTAAGTTAAAATAAGTGTTCATTCAGTATGGTTGTAATTGTCATTATTACAAATAAATAAAATAAAAATCTGCAGATTAATCGGTATCGGCTTTTTTTGGTGCTCCAATAATCGGTATCGGTATCAGCGCTGAAAAATCATAATCTGTCGACCTCTAGTTGAGACTGTTGTTTGGACAGTTTGTGGGCACCGTCTGTCACAGTTATCGTGCAATTCATGTATTGTTTAGTGTTGTGTTGTGTAGTGGCTTTGCTGGCATGCTTCCCACTTGTTTTTTTTCCCCTACTAAGCTTATATGCTAAAATGTAAGCTTGTCGTGGGTATTGTGCACTAGCCTATATCATATAGCCTATCCTATTGGATAACGACACAATCATTTGGGCTTTTTTGGGCTTGGGCTTGTTAAAGGTCCAACGTATTTAATGTATGTCTCATCATGCTCAGGTAGCATCAGGCTTGCATTTTCGATCAAAGCTTTATTCAAATCCAGACCTCGGCCTATTTATATGCTTTATAATGCTTTTGAATGACGCTTTTGTTTTTGGGACATGGAACATTCGTAAAAATACCGGAAAAGTATTCAACCTTATTACACAAGTGCGCCTTGTGCTGGAGACAACATAAGGCCACTTTAAAATATGCATTTTTGTCACACAACACAATGCCACAGATGTCTCAAGTTTTGAGGGAGCATACACTTTCTCTACCATAAGCCAACTCCAATGTTGTTTTAGAGAATTTGGGAGTACAACCAGCCTCGCAACCACAGACTCTCTGTAACCAAGCCAGCCCAGGACCTCCACATTCGGCTTCTTCACCTGCAGGTTTGTCTGAGACTAGCGAACCTGGACAGCTGATGAAACTGAGGAGTATTTCTGTCTGCGATGAAGCTCTTTTGTGGGAAAAAACTCATTCTGATTGTCTGGGCCTGGTTCCTAAGTGGGTGGGTTTATGCCCTCCCAGGGCCACACATGGCTGCGCCCCTGCCCAGTCATGTGAAATCCATAGATTAGGGCTTAATTCATTTATTTCAACTGATTTATTTCCTTATATGAACTGTAACTAAGTAAAATCATTAAAATTGTTTCATGTTGCGTTTATATTTTTGTTCAGTATATATTCAGATATCAAATCAGATTATTTTGATATGTTTGTTCTACTGCTACATTGATGTCTTGAAAAGTATATGAAATTCAACTCTTGTAAGCCATACAGCTGAGTGTGTGGATATGCAATGGCGGGTGTTCTGTAGTTACATCTAAAAATGATGCACATTAATAGCTTGAAAATCAGGCTATAAGAAATTCTGACTTGTAAGCCCCACAGCTGTATGCACTGTATATAATGCAGTACCAGTCAAAAGGTTGGATACACCTACTCATTCAAGGTTTTTTATTTATTTTTCTATTTTCTACATTGTAGAATAATGGTGAAAACATCAAAACTATGAAATAACACACATGGAATCATATAGGAACCAAAAAAGTGTTAAACATAATATATTTTATATTTTAGATACTTCAAAGTAGCCACCCTTTGCCTTGATGACGGCTTTGCACACTCTTGGCATTCTCTCAAACAGCTTCACCTGGAATAATTTTCCAACAGTCTTGAAGGACTTCCCACATATGCTGAGCACTTGTTGGCAGCTTTTCCTTCACTCTGCGGTCCAACTCATCCCAAATCATCTCAATTGGGTTGAGGTCGGGTGATTGTGGAAGCCAGGTCATGCATCACTCTCCTTCTTGGTCAAATAGCCCTTACACATGCTGGACGTATGTTGAGTCATTGTTCTGTTGAAAATCAAATGATCGTCCCACTAATTGCAAACCAGATGCGATGGGGTATCTCTGCAGAATCCTGTGGTAACCATGCTGATTAAGTGTGCCTTGAATTCCTAATAAATCACTGACAGTGTCACCAGAAAAGTACACACCATCAGATCTCCTCCTCCATGCTTCACGGAGGGAACCACACATGCGACGATCATCCGTTCACCTACTCTGCTTCTCACAAAGACACAGTGGCTGGAACCATAAATATCACATTTGAACTCATCAGTCCAAAGGACAGATTTCCACCGGTCTAATGTCCATTGCTCGTGTTTCTTGGCCCAAGAAAGTCTCTTCTTCTTATTGGTGTCCTTCATTAGTCTTTTTTTTTGCAGCAATTCAACCATGAAGTCTCCTCTGAACAGTTGATGTTGAGATATGTTTGTTACTTGAACTCTGTGAAGCATTTATTTGGGATGCAATTTCTGAGGCTGGTAACTCTTATGAACGTATGAACGTATGAACTCTGTGTCTTTCTTTCCTGTGGCGGTTCTCATGAGAGACAGTTTCATCATAGCGCTTGATGTTTTTTGCGACTGCACTCAAAGAAACTTTCAAAGTTCTTGACATTTTCCAGATTGACTGACCTTCATGTCTTAAATTAATGATGGACTGTTGTTTATCTTTGCTTATTTGCTGTTCTTGCCATAATATGGACTTGGTCTTTTACCAAATTGGGTTATCTTCTGTATACCAACCCCTACCTTGTCACAACACAACTGATTGGCTCAAACGCATTAAGAAGGAAAGAAATTCCACAAAATAACTTTTAACAAGGCACACTTGTTAATTGAACTGGTTGAGAGAATGCCAAAAGTGTGCAAAGCTGTCATCAAGGCAAAAGGTGGGTACTTTGAAGAATCTGAAATGTAAAAAGGAGTTCATGTTTAACACTTTTTTGGCTACTGTCACGTCTACTCCCGCTCATCCCCTCTGGCGTTCGACGTTGCCGGTATACTAACCACCAGTCTTGGGATCCATCATTACATGCACCTGGCGTCAATCATTATGCGCACCTGCACGTCATCATGAGGCACACATGGACTCCATTACCTCACTTATTACCTCCCCTATATCTGGCACTCCTTAGGTTCCTTCCCCAGTCAGTATTGATCCTGTGTTTATGCAAAGACGCTACTGTTATGTTGTCTCGTTTGTTGTTTTATTAAACGTTTCACCTGCACCTGCTTCTCTACTCACAGCGTCTTCCTTACAGTTACTACATTACATGATTCCATATGTGTTATTTCATAGTTTTGATGTCTTCCCTATTATTCTACAATGTAGAATATGGTAAAAATAAAGAAAAACGCTGGAATGAGGTGTGTCCAAACTTTTTACTGGTACTGTATATATACAGTGCATTTGGAAAGTATCAGACAACTATTTCCACATTTTGTTACATTACAGCCTTATGCAAAAATGTATTAAATTCATGTTTTCCTCATCAATCTGCACACAATGCCCCATAATGACAAAGCAAAAACTGTTTTTTAGAAATGTTTGCAATTGTATAAAAAATAATAATAAAACAAATACCTTATTTACATAAGTATTCAGACCCTGAGCTCAGGTGCATCCTGTTTTCATTTATCATCCTTGAGACATTTCTACAACTTGATTGGAGTCCACCTGTTGTAAATTCAATCGATTGGACATAATTTGGAAAGGCACACACCTATCTATATAAGGTCCCACAGTTGACAGTGCATGGCAGAGTAAAAACCAAGCCATGAGGTCAACCGAATTGCCCGCAGAGCTCCGAAACAGGATTGTGTTGAGGCACAGATCCTGGGAAGGGTACCAAAACATTTCTGCAGCATTGTCCCTAAGAACACAGTTGTCTTCATCATTCTTAAATGGAAGAAGTTTGGAACCACCAAGACTCTTCCTAAAGCTGTCCGTCCGGACAAACTGAGTAATTGGGCGAGAAGGGCCTTGGTCAGGGAAATGATTAAGAACCCAATGGTCACTCTGACAGAGCTCCAGAGATCCTCTATCGAGATGAGAGAACCTTCCAGAAGGACAACCATCTCTGCAGCGCTCCACCAATCAGGCCTTTAGGCTAATAGGCACATGACACCCCACTTGGAGTTTGCCAAAAGGTACCTAAAGGGCTATCCGACCTGAATGCCAACCGTCACGTCTAGAAGAAAACTGACAACAGCGGCATCATGCTGTAGGGATGTTTTTCAGCGGCAGGGACTGGAAGAATACTCAGGATCGAGGGGAAAAATGAATTGAGCAAAGTACAGAGAGATCCTTGATGAGAATCTGCTCCAGAGCGCTCAGGACCTCAGACTGGGGCTAAGGTTAATCTTCCAACAGGACAATCATTAAGTCGATTTGACAACATCCGGTGAATTGGCAGAGCGCCATACTATAAATATTAAACTTTCATGTAATTACACATGCAATTCTTGGATGGTTTGTCCTAGGGGTTTATCCTGCCAAATAAGTTGTTAT
Organism: Oncorhynchus mykiss; assembly: GCF_057628025.1. Classification (NCBI taxonomy): domain Eukaryota; kingdom Metazoa; phylum Chordata; class Actinopteri; order Salmoniformes; family Salmonidae; genus Oncorhynchus; species Oncorhynchus mykiss. The sequence continues at coordinate 29,379,225 of NC_143038.1, forward strand.
ACTCACAGACATCATTCAAACAGTTTTAGAAACTTCAGAGTGTTTTCTGTCCAAATCTACTAATAATATGCACATCCTAGCATCTGGGCCTGAGTAGCAGGTCCTTTACTTTGGGCACGCTTTTCATCCGGACGTGAAAATACTACCCCCTAGCCTAGAGAGGTTAAACAACCTCTTCCGTGGTGCCCCAAATTTCTAATGAGTTAATTGTTACATAATTAATTTAATCGGGTAAAAATTAAACATAGTTAGTGGATTAAATAATAACAGTCATCAGATTTAATGAAAGTAATGTCATGACACTGCAGTTACATGACATACCTTGCGCCATGTATCACTCAAAACCTCTCAGTATGTTTATATGTGGGACGATGGCGTTTTTTAAATTACTTTCTGCATGTATAAGACTGACGACTGTATAATATGTTATTTTAAACAAATTACTCTACTCTATTTGATAGTACATTTCCATGATATGACAGTTCAGTTATAAATTTACAAGCACAGTAACTACAGACAATGGTCGAAGCGATCAGAACGTCCAGTGACTGCAAACCTTACTCTTTGTTGACTACGGATTACCATTTAGGATTAATATTTAGGCCTGACGAAAAACAAGTGCAGGAAAGGAAGCAGGATGGATGGAAAGTGTTGAATGGAATGAGAGAATGAGTGATGACAACACATGACTTTGACAACACAGTGTTTTTGTTTTTTTTCTGTCACTGTTGTCCGTCTTTTCGCCTGATCAGGCATCTAGTTCTCGGTTCCAGACGTAACGCATATGGCTCTAACCCATGGTAATTAGAGTACTGTGATTTGACCAAACTCATCCAACTCCCTTTAGAAAGACTGAAAGACTGAAAGAGAGAGAGGGAAGGGAGAGAGAGAGAGAGAGAAATAAAAAGAGATTGCCAGATCGACCTCACGCTGGTACTTTCGCGCTGGATTTATCTGTCTAATTTCATGTTGGACTCCTGTGAGGAGGGAGCGAATTTTATAGAGTGGCGTCTCTCGAGATTGAGCTATGTTACATGAATTGGTTTAGATATTTATTTACTTAAAGCACTTTCCGCTTTATTTAATTATTTATCCCCTTTTCATTCTTAATGAGGCTTCAGGCGACAGCTGCCGGCAGTGTCTGTGTGTTAGGGCCACATTTCTATCATAGTACTCCAAGTCATACAGGGAAAATGCCACGTGTGCGTAGGGCGTTTAAAAATGCACGTGTTGCATCTTCAAACGAGCATCGTCTGCAACTGCCGGGGGAGGATTATGACACCACTGCCTTTATGAGTTTTCTGCTTGAAACTGCACAGTAGCAAATTTAAAATTGCTGGCTAGCAAGGCTGACTGTACATAACATTATTCAAGTTGACTGAACGAGAATGTTTCCATTTAGAAACTGCTCCCCTCTCTTGGAAGGATTTTTGTGGTACGAAATACCACAAAGGTGTCAGTATTGAAATCCAAACGTTGCCGTTTGATTCCCGCTGTCGTTCTCAGTGGTGAGAGGCCGGCGAAGCGGACTGGAGGTATGCAACATGTTAACTTATCATCCAGCCAAGGTTAGAGGATTGATTTCCCACCACACTAATGTGATTTAAGTCACAAACGTGCTGGATGTTTGCTGAGCAGGCCTGTCAGGACCTGACGTTGGCACAAAGCACCCTGGGATATGGCCTGTTTGTCAACAAGTCATGTTTTATACTTCGCTGGAAGAAGGCGCCTGCATACTGAGGTGGAAGGCAATTTGACATCTGTCAGATCAATAAGGAAGGGAGACAGAGAGAGAGAGAAAGAGAGAGAGAGAGAGAGAGAGAGATGCAGAGCCCTTTTCCAAACATTATTTGCTGGTGGTGATGATGTGTTGTAAATAGAAGTGTGTGCTCAGCATGAAGTGTTGATGTGAGTGGGTGGATGGAGATGTGTGTGAGTGAGTGAGTTTGTGGGTGTATTGTATGTATTTATGTGTGAGTGTATAGGCAGCGCTTTGATGATTGAAAAAAATATATACAGTGCCTTCAGAAAGGATTCATACTCCTTGACTTATTCTACATTTTGTTGTGTTGCAGCCTGAATTCAAAATGGATTAAACAGATTTTTTTCTCTCACACATCTACACACAATTAAGTGATAAAGAAACTAGAGGCCGTGCTCTACAGTATGATGAATATAGTCACAGGTAAATGGCATTGTTCGGCCAGACGTGATAGCGGGGGGTCGGTCAACCCATTTACCTGTGACTGTATTCATGATACAGCACTGCCTCATGTGCCTTATTGCTTTACTGTGTCACCAACATATTAATAACATATTAATACCAATTAATTATATATTTTCAATACAACATTATTTTAATAAATACATTCATAAAATGTCATTATTCTACCAGAAGAAAAACATACAAAAATCTGGTTGTTCGTTATTTTGGTCATGTTGCTACAGACAGGAACGACCCAGTCATTCATTATTTTTGTGTAGTTGCTATGCAAACAAAATGGTTGCTATGTAGGCTGGATAATGTTCTTGTTACTTGCTAGCTAGCTAGCCAACTTTTCAGCTGACACATTCATGTCAAACATTGAACCTGGAATGACAGTACACAAGCTGCATTTTCATTTGTTCTATATTTTTTTCTATTGGCATTTACTTGGATTTGTCCATGATAATGACGTTGTTGAGTGATTTCTAACGACGTTGTTGTTTGATTTCATCTAGCTCGGAAAAAGTTGTCTTCTCTTGTCTGGACACTCTCTGTGTTTAGTACAGAGATCAAAATTCAAAAGTTAAATATTGTTTTTGGGCTTATATTAACTTTATATTAACTCCCACTGTACCAAACTAAATGCTAGGCTGGAAGCAAGGGGAAATAATGTGCGAGTTGAGATAAATACAAGAGATGATTCGGACAGCAGCATGAACATTATATTCTTATGAAGGCATGGGGATAATTTTCAGATGGAACTGTTAGCAGACATAGTGTGCTTGTGCCAGCAAATACAGGGCGGCTTGGAATGCTGCTTGTCCAATCAGAATCCAGGGTCAAAACAACTAGTTTTATAATACCCCATAATGACAAAGTGAAAACATGTTTTCATACGTTTTTACTAATTTGTAGAAAATGAAATACAGAAATATCAAATTTACATAAGTATTCTCACCCCTTTGTCATTACATCTTTCTGGGTAAGTCTCATAGAGCGTTGTACACCTGGATTGTACAATATTTGCACATTCAAGTTTTATCAAGCTCTGTGAAGTTGGTTGTTGATCATTGCTAGACAGACATTTTCAAGTCTTCCATAGATTTTCATGGCGATTTAAGTCAAAACTGTAACCAGGCCTGAATCACGTTTTCCTCTAGGATTTTTTTTATTAGGGGGGTAGAGCAGCTTTAATATTGCAGACAGATTGTGGCTTCTATGAATGTAATTGTCTGCATCATTTACAATGCCCCATATATACAGTTGAAGGTGGAAGTTTACATCCACTTAGGTTGGAGTCATTAAAACTTGTTTTTCAACCACTCCACAAATGTCTTGTTAACAAACTATAGTTTTGGCAAGTCGGTTAGGACATCTACTTTGTGCATGACACAAGTAATTTTTCCAACAATTGTTTAGAGACAGATTATTTCACTTATAATTCACTGTATCACAATTCCAGTGGGTCAGAAGTTTACGTACACTAAGTTGACTGTGCCTATAAACAGCTTGCAAAATTCCAGAAGATTATGGCCTGGCTTTAAAAGCTTCTGATAGGCTACTTGACATCATTTGAGTCAATTGGATGTGTACCTGTGGATGTATTTCAAGGCCTACCTTCAAACTCAGTGCCTCTTTGCTTGACATCATGGGAAAATCAAAATAAATCAGCTAAGACCAGAGGGGAAAAAAATTATAGACCTCCACAAGTCTGGTTCATATTTGGGAGAAATTTCCAAACACTTGAAGGTACCACGTTTATCTGTACAAACAATAGTATGCAAGTATAAACACCATGGGACCACGCAGGCATCATACCGCTCATACACGTTCTGTCTCCTAGAGATGAACGTACTTTGGTGCGAAAAGTGCAAATCAATCCCAGAACAACAGCAAAGGACCTTGTGAAGATTCTGTAGGAAACAGGTACAAAAGTATCTATATCCACAGTAAAACGAGTCCTATATCGACATAACCTGAAAGGCCACTCAGCAAGGTAGAAGCCACTGCTCCAAAACCGCCATAAAAAAAGCCAGACTACGATTTGTACGCACATGGGGACAAATATCATACTTTTTTTTTTTTTATTATTACCCCTTTTTCTCCCCAATTTCGTGGTATCCAATTGTTGTAGTAGCTACTATCTTGTCTCTTCGCTACAAATCCCGTACGGGCTTGGGAGAGACGAAGGTTGAAAGTCATGCGTCCTCCGATACACAACCCAACCAGCCGCACTGCTTCTTAACACAGCGCGCATCCAACCCGGAAGCCAGCCGCACCAATGTGTCGGAGGCTACACCGTGCACCTGGCAACCTTGGTTAGGGCGCACTGCGCCCGGCTCGCCACAGGAGTCGCTGGTGCGTGACGAGACAAGGACATCCCTACCGACCAAGCCCTCCCTAACCCGGACGACGCTAGGCCAATTGTACGTCGCCCCACGGACCTCCCGGTCGCGGCCGGTTACGACAGAGCCTGGGCGCTAACCCGGGGACTCTGATGGCACAGCTGGCGCTGCAGTACAGCGCCCTTAACCACTGCGCCACCCGGGAGGCCCCAAATATCATACTTTTTGGAGAAATGTCCTCTGGTCTGATGAAACAAAAATAGAACTGTTTGGCCATAATTACCATCGTTATGTCTGGAGGAAAAAGGGGGATGCTTGCAAGCTGAAGAACACCATCCCAACCGTGAAGCACAGGGGTGGCAGCATCATTTTGTGGGGGTGCTTTGCTGCAGGAGGGACTGGTGCACTTCACAAAATAGATGGCATCATGATGCAGGAACATCATGAGGATTTATTTAAGCAACATCTCAAGACATCAGTCAGGAAGTTAAAGCTTGGTCGCAAATGGGTCTTCCAAATGGACAACGACCCCAAGCATACTTCCAAAGTTGTGGCAAAATGGCTCAAGGACAACAATGACAAGGTATTGGAGGGGCTATCACAAAGCCCTCACCTCAATCCTATAGAGGATGTGTGAGCAGAACTGAAAAAGCATGTGCAAGCAAGGAGGCCTACAAACCTGACTCAGTTACACCAACTCTGTCAGGAGGAATGGGCCATAATTCACCCAACTTATTGTGGGAAGCTTGTGGAAAGCTACCCAAAATATTTGGCCCAAGTTAAACAATTTAAAGGCAATGCTACCAAATATTAATTGAGTGTATGTAAATGTCTGACCCACTGGGAATGTGATGAAAGAAATAAAAGCTGAAATAAATCCTTCTCTCTACTGTTATTTCACAGTCTTAAAAACTGACCGAAGACAGGAAATTTTTACTAGGATTAAATGTCATGAATTGTAAAAAACTTAGTTTGGTGTATGTTAACATCCGACTTCAACTGTGTGTACACACACATATATGTATATATATATTTTTAAATTAAATATATGTTCCTTCTTTAGTTTTTTTCCCCTAACCCTACCACCCCTCCACTAATTGGAGTAAACTAATTGACAACAATACTTAGCATGTGTAAACTGGAAGTTAAAACCTATATCAATTTTATGGAGACAATATATTTTACATTAGTCATCTTTTTTAAATTATTCAGCTAGCCTCAACCCTATCTCTCAAACCATCCAGTTTTGATTTCTAATTTCCATATATTTTTCAACTGTGCTGTGATGTTTCACAATGTTTCTGAACCTTTATAGATTCTACAGATTGTAAATTAAAGATAAACATGTTTGCTAAGAGTATTATTATATTATTGATGGATTGACTATGGCTTTTCAAGTCACCCAGCAGTGCTACTTGCAAAGTTAGCTCCAGGTAAATGTTTAAATTCTTCAACCATTCCTGAACCTGTGACCAAAAACAGGCTACATTTAATTTATCACTATTTTCTTTAAACAATTTTGGTCTTTAATGTAGGGCTGACAGACAAGTTCCTTACATTCTCCTCCTTCCACTTGTCTCTTCCAGTTTTGCGGTAATACTTCAATCAGTTGGTTGTAATTTTGAATTAGTATACGATACCTTGCAAAAATATTCATCCCCCTTGGCATTTTTCCTATTTTGTTGCATTACAACCTGAAATTTAAATATAGTTTTATTTGGATTTCATGTAATGTTCATACACAAAAAAGTCCAAATTGGTGAAGTGAAGTCAAAAAAAGTATTTCTTTCAAATAATTCTACAAAATTTAAAAAACGGAAGTGGTGCGTGCAAATGTATTCACCCCCTTTGCCATGAAGCTCCTAAATAAGATCTAGTACAACCAATTACCTTCAGAAGTCACAAAGTGTATGAAATAATGTCCACCTGTGTGCAATCTAAGTGTCACATGTCACAATCTATCTGTCACATGATCTCAGTATATATACACCTGTTCTGAAAGGCCCCAGAGTCTGCAACACCACAAAGCAAGGGGCAGCACCAAACAGGTCAGGAACTAAGTTGTGGAGAAGTACAGATCAGGGTTGGGTTATAAAAAATATCAGAAACTTTGAACATCCCACAGAGCACAATTAAATCCATTATTAAAACATGGAAAGAATATGGCACCACAACAAACCTGCTAAGAGAGGGCCGCCCACCAAAACTCACGGACCAGGCAAGGAGGGCATTAATCAGAGAGGCAACAAAGAGACCAAAGATTGGAGTGTCTGTCCATAGGACCACTTTAAGCCACACACTCCACAAAGCTTGGCTTTACGGAAGAGTGGCCAGAAAAAAAGCCATTGCTTAAATAAAAATAAATAAAAAAGCATGTTTGGTGTTCGCCAAAAGGCATGTGGGAGACTCCCCAAACATATGGAAGAAGGTACTCTGGTCAGATGAGACTAAAATTGAGCATTTTGGCCATCAAGGAAAACGCTATATCTGGCGCAAACCCAACACCTCTCATCACCCCAAGAATACCATCCCCACAGTGAAGCATGGTGGTGGCAGAATCATGCTGTGGGAATGTTTTTAATCGGCAGGGACTGGGAAACTGGTCAGAATTGAAGGAATGATGGATAGTGCTAAATACAGGGAAATTCTTGAGGGAAACCTGTTTCAATGCCCAGACCTAGACCTAGTCAATGCCCAGAGCTCAATCCAATTGAGAATCTGTGATATGACTTGAAGATTGCTGTACACCAGCAGAACCCATCCATCTTGAAGGAGATGGAGCAGTTTTGCCTTGAAGAATGGGCAAAAATCCAAGAGGTGCCAAATTTATAGAGACCACAAGAGACTTGCAGCTGTAATTGCTGCAAAAGTAGGCTTTACAAAGTATTGACTTTGGGTGGGTGAATAGTTATGCACACTAAAGTTTTCAATTTTTGTCTTATTTCTTGTTTGTTTCACAATAAAACATATTTTGCATCTTTAAAGTGGTAGGCATGTTGTGTAAATCAAATGATACAAAACCCCCAAAATCTATTTTAATTCCAGGTTGTAAGGCAACAAAATAGGAAAAATGCCAAGGGGGTGAATACTTTCACAAGTTTAACTATAATATTTGTTGTAATATTTGTTCTGTATTTTCTGCTGGATTAAACTGAAATTGAAACCAGCTTTCTATGGCTTGTTTTAAAAATAGCAATATTTTGGAGATTTTATTTATTTTCAGACAACCGAAAGGGAGAGGTTGTAATCTGATTAAAGAGAAAAATACCATTCTTGAACATGGGGTGAGCCATTTTTACTAATCTGCTACAACTGGTTTTGGATTGAAGTATAGCTTTTGTATGACTGAAACCTTTAGTGAGAGGTCCAATGTTAAAATATTTACTCCTTTCTGCCCTCCAAATTCATATTCAATATATAAATAGGCCTGTTAAATTTTATCTGGCTTGTTGTTCCAAATAAAGTGGAATATTTTTTGCTCATATAATAAAAAAAAACAAGTCATTAGGTGTAGGAAGCGCCATGAGCAAATAAGTATATTGGGATATGACTAAAGAGTTAATCAGGTTGATTTTTCTTCAAATAAACAGGTATTTCCCTTTCCATAGTATCAAGATCTTATCTCTTTTTGCCAACTTTCTATGAAAATGTATTAGAGTGAGATCATTTCTTCCTTTCAGAATGTAAATACTGATTGTAATCCAGAGCGGTTAGAGAAATTCTGTGTGGCTGTGCAGCAATCCAAATAAAATCAAAATATAAAAAAAACATGTTTTTAAGCCCTGGATTTATAGCACCTTGATATTATTGTTGGATCTGATATTAATAGCTACCATTTTGATAGCCGTAAATAGATATGCCTATGGTGGACAACCTTGTTTTACTCCTCAGTTTAATACTTTCTGAGAAGTAGACATCATTTTATTTGTACATCTGTGGTTACTATACATAATTTTAACCCATTGTATTCTCCAAAATGAAAAAAGTCCAGGCATTTCTATATAAATTCCAAACGTACTTTATCAAAAGCCTTTTCAAAGTCCACTATGGATACCAGGCCTGGTTTCCCAGATTTTTCATAGTATTCTATTGTTTCCAGTACTTGTCTTATATTATCTCTAATGTATCATCAATGTAAAACACCTGTCTGATTAGGCTTAATAATATCTGTCAATACCTTTTTTATTCTGTGCTCTATGCATTTTGCTATCATTTTTGCATCACAACACGGAAGTGTATGGGGCCTCCTGTTTTTTTTTAAATGGACTGGATCTTTATTTACCACCTGGGTCCTGTTTCAGTAATAGTGAAATCGGACCTTCTTGCTGAGTGTCTGACGGTCTACCATTTTTATAGGAATGGTTAAAACATGCTAATAACAGACCCTCTGAGTACATCAAATAAGGTTTGATATACCTCAACTAGTATGCCATCCAGCCCTGGAGTTTAAAGCCTTTTATTGCATCATGAAGTTCAGAAAATAATCAGAGAGGATAATTCTGACCCACATACAACAATATCAAGATCACAGAATCAGGATTTTCAGTGCTTTGAACAGGCCTACACCATGCCATCTAATGGACAGGTTGTGGTACTACTTCCACACTGTCATGGGGAAACAAAAAGTTAACTACATAAATTAAAGTAAGATAAAAAAAATGTTACAGCTTTCATATCACTTATAAGTAGATGCATGTATTTTACATGTCTCAATATAACAACTGACCACATACCTATACTAGGGTCAATTTAACATAATGAACCTTTGGTTTTCAGATGTAATAACGTTTTTTAAATCTCACCTTAGTTACATTGGCATTTCTTGGTTGTGGTGCCTTTCACCTTTCAAATCCCCCTGAATCCCCCTTCCAAGATAGTTTTGATGCTGGAAATCTGAATTATCATAACTACTTTTGAGTTTTGAAAAACAAACAAAAAAAATAATCCTGGTCAGATTGGACTACCAACTCCTTATTCCTTTTCAGAGGATCAGAATAAAAATGTCAATTTTGAAAAACCCAAATCCAACATTTAATCCTATCCGATTGCCAAAATCTGATGAATTAACTTTAAAAAACTGGGCCCTGTGTCAGAGTCTAGGCGATGTGGGTAAAGCGGAGTCAGGCGCAGGACACAGAGATTAGTAATAATAGTAACTTTACTCAAAAATAATCTTCCAGCAAGGAGAACGAAAATCCAGAATCACATAAACGAAACAACTGACAACAATAAACACGCACAAAACCATGATGGCTCCAGAGGGTTAAATAGGGAAATAATTCAAACGTAATGGGAACCAGGTGTGTACAATACAGACAAAACAAATGGAAAAAGAAATGTAGATTGGTGGAGGCTAGAAAACCGGTGACGTCAACCGCCGAACGCCGCCCGAACAAGGAGAGGCACCAACTTCGGCGGAAGTCGTGACCCCCTGGTTTCCTGCACATTAGTAGAATAAATATCACAAACAGGACAATAGGAGAAACAGTGACAAAAAGTGTTGCATTTTATAAGTCATGGTCCTGCTGGGTTTTTCCATGCTCAACAGTTTTCCATGTGTATCAAGAATGGTCCACCACCCAAAGGTGTATTGGGAATAATTATATTTATTGTTATCTTTTTACCCCTTTTTCACCCCAATTTCGTGATATCCAATTGTTACTTACAGTCTTGTCCTATCACTGCAACTCCTATACGGACTCAGGAGAGGGGAAGGGCGAGAGCCATGCACCCCCCGAAACATGACCCTGCCATGCCGCACTGCTTCATGACACACTGCTCACTTAACCCGGAAGCCAGCCGCACCAATGTGTCAGAGGAAACACCATACAACTGGTGACTGAAATCAGCATGCATGCGCCCAGCCCTCCACAAGGAGTCGCTAGAGCATGATGGGACAAGGACATCCCAGCAGGCCAAACCATCCCCTAACCCAGACGACGCTAGGCCAATTGTGCGCTGCCTCATGGGTCTCCCAGTCGCGGCCAGCTGCAACACAGCCTGCGATCGAACCTGGGTCTGTAATGATGCCTCAAACACTGCGCCACTCGGGAGGCTGGGAATTAGTATTTGACATGTGTACATACAGTATATATACAGTGGGGAGAACAAGTATTTGATACACTGCCGATTTTGCAGGTTGTCCTACTTACAAAGCATGTAGAGGGGTTGCAACAATGGCAGCGGATAGTTTTAGAAAGAGAGGATCCAGATTGTCTAGCCCAGCTGATTGTACGGGTCCAGGTTTTGCAGCTCTTTCAGAACATCTGCTATCTGGATTTGGGAGAAGGAGAAGCTGGGGAGGCTCGGGCGAGTAGCTGCGGGGGCGGCGGAGCTGTTGTCCGGAGTTGGAGTAGCCAGGAGGAAGGCATGTCCAGCCATAGAGAAATGCTTATTGAAATGTTCAATTATCATGGATTTATCAGTGTTGACCGTGTTACCTAGCCTCAGTGCAGTGGGCAGCTGGGAGGAGGTGCTCTTGTTCTCCATGGACATTACAGTGTCCCAAAACAATTCCCAAAACTTCTTAACCTCATTGAGCATTCTGCACTGTGCTCTTGCGGTCATCTTTGCAGGTCGGCCACTCCTAGGGAGAGTAGCAACAGTGCTGAACTTTCTCCATTTATAGACAATTTGTCTTACCGTGAACTGATGAACATCAAGGCTTTTAGATATTTTTGTAACCCTTTCCAGCTTTATGCAGGTCAACAATTCTTTATCTTAGATCTTCTGAGATCTCTTTTCTTCGAGACATGGTTCACATCAGGTAATGCTTCTTTTGAATAGCAAACTCTAATTTTGTGAGTGTTTTTTTTATAGGGCAAGGCAGCTCTAACCAACATCTCCAATCTTGTCTCATTGATTGGACTCCAGGTTAGCAGACTCCTGACTCCAATTATCTTTTGGAGAAGACCATTAACATAGGGGTTCACACACTTTTTCCAACCTACACTGTGAATGTTTAAATTATGTATTCAATATAGATATGAAAAATACAAAAAAATTGTGTTATTAGCTTAAGCACACTATGTTTGTCTATTGTTGTGACTTAGATGAAGATCAGATCAAATTTGATGACCAATTAATGCTGAAATCCAGGTAATTCCAAAGGGTTCACATACTTTTTCTTGCCACTGTATAGTCACTGAAAGGAAACAAATACTTTGACCCATGTTTGTTCATAACCATTGCGCTATATCTATCTATCTTTCCATCAGTCTGTTTGTCTTATCATCGCCATGTGTCTGTATGTCTGACTGTCTGTCTTTTCAGCTAGATACTCTTTATCGACACGAAATATACAAAAGTATGTGGACAGCCCTTCAAATGATTGGATTCGGCTATTTTTAAATCTAACACACAGCCATGCAATCTCCATAGACAAACATTGGCAGTAGAATGGCCTTACAGAAGAGCTAAGGGACTTTCAACATGGCACCGTCATAGGTGGCCACCTTTCCCAAAAGTCAGTTGGTCAAATTTCTGCCCTGCTAGAGCTGCCCAGGTCATCTGTAAGTGCTATTTTTGTGAAGTGGAAACAAGGAGCAACAACAGCTCAGCCATGAAGTGGTAGGACACACACATGCTCACAGAACAGTACCGTGCTGAAGCGCATAGTGTGTAAAAATCATCTGTCCTCGGTTGCAACACTCACTACCGAGTTCCAAACTGCACTGGGAGCAATGTCAGCACAATAACTGTTCGTCGGGAGCTTCATGAAATGGGTTTTCATGGCTAAGCAGCCTAAGATCACCATGCGCAATGCCAAGCGTCGGCAGGAGTGGTATGAAGCTCGTCGCCATTGGACTCTGGAGCAGTGAAAATGCTTTCTCTGGCAGTCCAACGGACAAATCTGGGTTTGACGGATGCCAGGAGAATGCTATCTACCCCAATGCATAGAGCCAAATGTAAAGTTTGGTGGAGGAGGAATAATGGTTTGGGGCTGTTTTCATGGCTCTGGCTAGGCCCCTTAGTTCCTGTATACAATGACATTCTAGACGATTCTGTGCTTCCAACTTTGTGGCAATAGTTTGGAAAGGTCCTTTCTGTTTCAGCACAATGCCCCTGTGCACAACACAAGTTTCATACGGAAATGTTTTGTCTAGATCGGTGTGGAAGAACTTGACTGGCTTGCACAGTGCCCTGTCCTCAACCCTATCTAACACCTTTGGGATGAATTGGAACATTGACTGCAAGCCATGCCTAATCACCCAACATCAGTGCCCAACCTCACGAATGCTCTTGTGGCTGAATGGAAGCAAGGCCCTGCAGCAATGTTCCAACATCTAGTGGAAAGCCTTCCCTAGAAGAGTGGAGGCTGTTACAGCAGTAAAGGGAGGACCAACTCCATATTAATGCCCATGATTTTAGAATGAGATGTTCGGCTAGCAGGTGTCCACATTACTTTTTTGCCATGTAGTGAATCGTGCTCTGTATTTTTAAGCCTGAAGCATTACTGATATGAAACCAGTTATTTTCACATTTCTAAAACAGGCATGAGCAAGCACAAACAAGATTAAGAAACGCATATAGTACCAGTCAAAAGTTTGGACACACTTACTCATTCAAGGGTTTTTCTTTATTTTTACTATTTTCTACATTGTAGACATAAAAACTATGAAATAACACGTACGGAATCATGTAGTAACCAAAACAAGTGTTAAACAAATGTAATACTTGAGATTCTTCAAAGTAGCCACCCTTTGCCTTGATGACAGCTTTGCACACTCTTGGCATTCTCTCAACCAGCTTCATGAGGTAGTCACCTGGAATGCATTTCATTTCACAGGTGTGCCTTGTTACTGTAAACGCTCATTTGATTAATTACAATAACATCACATCAACAACCCTCTACCACTGCATGGTTATGAAAATCAACAACTCTAATTTAGAACGTTACCATGTTGCTGATTTTGCAAAATAATTCACTGTTTCCTTTCATGCAGTCAATGCATACAGAATCACTCTTCCGTGTTATTTTTTGTCAATTTCCTATACACGGGGGGATACAATGCTTGTTTTCATCTTTGATCTTTGAAATGGTTCTAATTCTCTGTAAATTGGTAGGGCCAAGGCTGCATGCATCCTTCCTTTCTGGAGTATAGAAGGACATCATGGATGGAATTCCTACCTAGAGACGTCCTTTCCACTCTGCACTCACTCACACACACCCACACACAGACACACGTAAGGAGGCACATAAGCACTAGTGTGCCACTGAGAGCATCACTGTGTACCAGACAGGAGAGGAGGAACAGGGACTGCACACTCAGCGAGAGAGAGACAAAAGAGAGAGATGGGGGGGGGGGGGGGGGGGTTATAGAGAGGGAGTGAGTGAGAAGTAGAGAGAGAACAGAGGTGCAGGGGGTATAGAGTGGGAGGAAGGAGTGAGAGAACAAGAGGAGAGGCAACAGCTCTCAGTAGAGGGGAACCAAGAGGGAGAAGGTTGAGGGTTTGTTTTAGAGGATGAAAGCAACTCAGTGTGAGTGTGAAACTGTAGGTGAGGGAGAGAAAGAAGGAACAAAACATAAAAGGATACACACCACAGGAGGTTGGTGGCACCTTAATTGGGGAGGACTGGCTCATGGTAATGACTGGAGCAGAATAAGTGGAATGGTATCAAATACGTCAAACACATGGTTTGATTCCATTGCATTCCCTCCATTTCATCCATTATTATGAGCCGTCCTCCCCTCCGCAGCCTCCTCTGATACACACATATGAGAGAGTGAAAGATAACAATCGAGAGAGAGGGAGGGGAATTTGAGAGAAAATGCTTGAGTCTGCATAATTAGTATTTTTAGTAAGTGTCTTTTGGGTTGGATGGATTTGAAAGAACAGGGTCTACCTCAAAGCTATAAGAAGGCAATTCCATGGTAACAAATTTGGTTTGTATGGACTTGACCAAATCTGCTCCAATCATAGACATCTATTTTCAAGTTTGGACATCGCAGTACAGCACAGTAGAGTATAGTTCACTCTACTCTAGTGTGCACTACTGTACAGTACTGTAATGTATTGTACTGACCTATACTATACTTTTCTTTACTGTACTGTACTTTACTGTGCTGTCCAAACGTGTGAAAAAGACATATGTGATTGGTTCAGATTTGGACTACTTTTCAACGCCCATAGACGTCCGGTGTCAGTCTGTGCTTAGTGGGTGAGAGGGCTGGTTCCAGTAAATGGAAATAGAGGGGGCTCATGGGTAGGTAAGAGCGGGAAGAGGTGACATTAACTGAAAAGAGAGGGGCAGGGAGAGAGAGAGGGAGGGCAGTCCAGACTGTTTTCACACTTTTGCTTTGACCACCACGCAACAGAAAGAGAAAGAAAACAGTTATGGGCTGAACATAACAGTATGCCAGTAGCAGGTGACCCAACTGTGGAATTCCCATTGTAGCCAATTCAGTTGAATCATATAAAATCAAATTTGATTTGTCACATGCACTGAGTACAACAGGATTTTTTTTTAATTATGAAAAAGGCAATGCCACAGAGTGACATTCTCCACAATCGCACCATTGACAAGACTAAATAAAAAGATAGCTTGAGTTTTCTAACATTTTCAAGTTTCCCAAGTGGAATAGAATAACCCTGAAGGAAAGTTTATATCTTAAAATCTCCTCCCCCACTTTCTCTTCTCATAGACAAGAGTTTTTAAAAAGAAAATAGTTCGAATTTTAGAGCCAATCTCAATCGAGATGACCTCCCATTCAAATAAATTATGCTTCTTAGCTTTAACATACTAGACCCTACTCGACCCTACCCTACATACTAGACCCTACCCTACATACTAGACCCTACCTTATAGTGAAATGCTTACTTACAAGCCCTTAACCAACAATGTATTAAGTAAAAAATAGAAAGTAAAAAATAGAGCAGCAGTAAAATGACAATAGAGAGACTCAGGTAATATGTACATGTAGGTAGAGTTAAAGTGACTATAAAAAGATAATAAACAGAGAGTAGCAGTGTAAAAGAGGGGGCTATGCAAATAGTCTGGGTAGCCATTTGATTAGCTGTTCAGGAGTCTTATGGCTTGGGGGTAGAACATGTTAAGAAGCCTTTTTGTCCTAGACTTGGCTCTCCGGTACCGCTTGCCGTACGGTAGCTGAGAGAACAGTCTCTGACTTAGGGTGGCTAGAGTCTTTGACAATTTTTAGGGCCTTCCTCTGATACCACCTGGTATAGTGGTCCTGGATGGCAGGAAGCTTGGACCTAGTGATGTACTCTACTGAACCGTACGCACTACCCTCTGTATTGCCTTGCGGTCGGAGGCCGAGCAGTTGCCATAACAGGTAGTGATGCAACCAGTCAAGATGCTCTCAATGGTGCAGCTGGAATCTTTTCAGTCTCCTAAGGTGGAATAGGCTTTGTCGTGCCCTCTTCACGACTGTCTTGGTGTGTGTGGACCATGATAGTTTGCTGGTGATGTGGACACCAAGGATCTTGAAGCTTTCAACCTGCTCCACTACAGCCCCATCGATGAGAATGGGGGTGTGCTCAGTCCTCCTTTTCCTGTAGTCCACAATCATCTCCTTGATCACGTTGAGGGAGAGGTTGTTGTCCTGGCACCACACGTCCAGGTCTCTGACCATAGGCTGTCTCATCATTGTCGGTGATCAGGCCTACCGCTGTTGTGTCATCGGCAAACTTAATGATGGTGTTGGAGTTGTGCAGTGTTGAGTGAACAGGGAGTACAGGACGGGCCTGAGCATGCACCCATGAGGGGCCCCCATGTTGAGGACAAGCGTGCTGGTCAGGAAGTCCAGGATCCAGTTGCAGAGAGAGGTTTTTAGTGCCAGGGTCCTTAACAGAAGTCATTCTGATTTTTTTGGTCATTCTGTTACAGATTTGGTAACAGAATGACGCGTTTTAATCACTTAAACCAAATTTATATCAGTATAAACACTATAACTAAGTAGATCTATCTTGTTATGTGGTGGAATATTATATTTATTTGAGAGACTTTGTAATTTCTTTAAAAAATATATATTTTTCAATATCAATTAATTATTGCAATAATGAAACCGTCGACCCGGCAGTCTTGCCTACCCTTTACAGACCATGCTGTTCCTTATATACCTGTTACTAAGATTGCTCAGTTTTAGCTGGTTCAACCCCTCCAATATAGTTTGGGGGCAACATAAGCCACTTTGGGTTCCTCCTGTGGTCATCTGCCAGGATAATAATGAGGCCTTTGTTCTGTTCCTCCAGGCTATCTCTATCTTGATGGCTCTCACCACATCTGATCTATGGAAAGCCAGCTGTAGGTTTTTTATCACCAAGCCACCAAGCTCCATAAAGACTCCTCTCAGTTAACTCAGAACCTTACTCTAATAAATAAAACAACCATTTGGTGCATAAACATAACATTACATTGTAATCCAGCTACCACATTCCCCCATTTTGACAATTCTCTCAACTTAAAAGCAGAATTATAAGGTTTAAAAAAAAAAACATTTATTCCGGTTAGTGCCTAATGAACATGCCCTGGGACAAGTATCATGATTCCACCATGTATAAGGCATCGTCTATGGACTCTATGTTCTATTAGCATAAACCTGCTATAGTTCCTGAGTATTATCATTATCAAAAATTACAATTTGGCAATGGATATAAATCCAATAGATTAGGATCAAATTTACTCTCAGGACCAGAGTTCACCTCTCCATTCTCAAGGCATGCTGAGAATAGTCATTGGTCAACATTTTCAGTACACAACAACTTCTTTATCTATGTCACAATCATCATAACAACAATCAAAACAATCAATCCATAATACATTAATTGCCCCGATTAACATACCAAACATTTCTCAAATCAATTAGGCAGTTTAAAGAATCATTCAGCTTCCAAGTCATAATTAAAACCCAAATAATTATTCTAACAAAGTTTAGAATGACATTGCTCAGTGATTCACATTGGTTCTATCACCCAAAATGAAAACCCTCAACTTAACACACTGATAGAATGTACATTTAAATTACTATACAAAAGATTAATCTCATAATTCTAGTATTAAGTTTCTCATCAGGGTTATAATTGCAGATCAGTATCTCAATGCATTCCTAGCCTAAATCACTATACATTTTGCAGTGTATAAACCTCCTCAATCAACCTGATACCCCAAAATAAACATTTTAGACAAGTCTAAATCAGTTACGGGCACAGGTGACCAACCCCCTCCTTTTCCCGGCCCTCAATCTTGTGGCATTTCTTAATTTTTTCTTCTGCAGATATCTTTACAGTTCAAAGTGGATGGCCCATGACAATGTCCCAATTTCAATGTCTCACTTGAACCCCACCACAACTCCTACTATGTCTTGTCCATTTGCCAACCAGTATACAAGCAATATGAGAGAAGTTTTGGAATGGATCTCTCCCCATGCTCACTCCATGTGGACTTCTGTTGTATTCCTGGGAGAAAAGGCATGAGAGAAAAGGCAGTTGATAACTTCAACAGGATGCTGTACACCGATTGCTCGGTTCGGACTCAGGTCACTCGGTAGAGGTGGTGCAGGACAGGGCCGTAGTGAACACCATTTCTTCACCTGGTTAGAGGATGTTTTGAGGTCCACACCATTTGGTAAAATTACCCCTCCCGTGCATTTAGATCCCATCTCCACCATAACCTTAAGAAAGGACAGATCAGAACAATAATTCAGTTCAGTGCATCTTTGATTCCGTAAATCCAAACAAATGATCTACTGTATGACAAAGTATTACTACAATCCAATATTCTTAATGCAAATCTCTAAAACACATGTCTTTGAAAAAAAATAACATCACATTCTGTTGAAACAATTTTTCCAATTAGCCCTATACTCTCCTTATCACACTGTTAACCTCATGGCAGAGTCATAGGGTCAGGAAATGATCCCGATCATTCAGCAGACCCAATCTGGTGAGATTTATCGAAACAACCATTTGGTGCATAAATATAACATAATCTTGTAATCCTGCAACCACAGTTACTTCTGCGAAATGTAATTACCTTCCCTCCTCATGAAGGAGAGAAATAAGAAAATATCTTAAAGATAGGTGGGTTTTTTGGAACAGAATGACAATTATTTCTTAAATTTAACAGAAGGCAAATTATTTTTGCAAAGCTAAATATAAACGTTGATATTATTTGGCAGGGTCTTTAATTCAACATGAATGTGTTTTCATGTATTGTTAATAGCTTTTAAGACTTTTTATGTTTTCTAAGACTGCTTTTTCATCTGATACCAGATTCAAAGTCTTTGCCTATTCCACATTTTTAGGATGGAAAATGGTTGAATAATGTATATGCCTTAATTTCTCAAAAATATAGAATCTTAGCTTTCATTTTATGTGCTCGTGGGGATTTTTTTTGACGTGGAAATGTCGAAGACCATCCTACTGTGGTGTGGAATCCCAAATCTAAGCCTCATACAGGACTCCCTGCATATCGCTGTCCTTGAGATGACTTTGCTTTACTTTAGGGTTCCATCTGTTAGGTTATGGATACAGAAGACTGAGGGCAGCAAAGGCAGTTTGTCAAAATTAGACTTCACTGTCTGCTCACTCACGGCTTTCATGGCTCTTCTCAAGCTGTATGCCTATATGAAAGTGATCACAAACCAAAGCTGTAGTTCATTGTTAAAAAATAAATAACTTCGCTATGATCTTTTTTGTTCATTTTCTCTCTGTCAACCACCATCCTTCACCTATTTATTTGTGCTCGTGTTTATCTTCTTTTAAGTTAGATAATATGAGCAAACAACTGTCTGGTGTCTGCTGTTGTCAATAGACTGCCAAGCACTGTTGCTATCTTGGGTATGCCACACTTTAATTTGGATGTTCCAATAAACCACTTTTAAAAAAGGAGAGTGCATGCCTTCACACTGTTCATGGTTCAAAAAATGACAATGAAAGGTCAATGTTTGGGTCACTTTCTGTTCTGTGTAATGCACCCTTTGGAGCATTTCAAGTGTGTGTAGGCACCCTTTAATTATATGTGTGCAGTTTTCAGACAGTTTTATAATGTAGCATGTACCATGACCATTGCCCTCCAAAAGTGTTGTTGGGTTTATCTCAGCGGTATAAAGTGGAGTATTGGTTTCCACATGTAAGATGGCGCCCACAGATATGGCAGCTCTACTTCTAGCTCCGAAGAAACTTTGCAGTATTTCATTTTTTGTTATTTCGTACATTATTAGCCCAGATTTCTTTGGTGTTATTATATACAGCCGGAAATAACTTTTGGATATCAGAGCGGTGGTAACTCACCAGCATTACGACCAGGAATACGACTTTCCCGAATTGGATCCTATGTTCGTACCCCCCAGGGCAATTTAACTTATTCCAGAGACTGCTCCAAAATACCACTGGCAGAGAAGAGCTATTTGGAGTGGACTTCTAGTCCGACTCAGGAGGCGTGCACATTATCCACCACTTCTGAGTACAATACTAGCTAACACTCAGTCTTTGGATAATAAAGTAAACGAGCTCAGGGCGAGGATCTCCTTCCAGAGACATCAGGGATTGTAACATACTCTGTTTCACGGAAACATGGTTCTCTCGAGATATACTGTTTCCTTCCATTCAGCCATCTGGGTTGTCAGTACATTGTGCAGACAGGAATTAAGAACTCTCCGGGAAGAAGAAAGGCGGTGGTATATGTTTCCTGATTAACCACTCTTGGTATGATTGTGATAACAAACAGAAACGGAAGTCCTTTTGTTCACCCAACCTAGAATACCTCACAATCAAATGCCAACCATATTACCTCCCAAAATAATTATCTTCGGTTATAGTCACAGCCCTCAAGCCGATACCATGACGGCCATCAAAGAACTACACTGAACTACACTGGATGCAATCTGGAAACCACATATCCTGAGGCCGCATTTATATATTTTTAACAAAGCAAATGTGAGGAAAACGCTACCGAAGTTCTCCCAACACATTGACTGTAGTGCTGGTAAAAAATTTGGACCCTTGCTACTCAACTTTTCAAAATCCCTACAAGGACCTCCCCCGCCCTCCCTTCAACAAATCTGATCACGATTCCATTTTGCTCCTCCCTTCCTATAGGTAGAAACTCAAACAGGAAGTACCCGTGCTAAGGTCTATTCAACGCTGGTCTGACCAATCGGAATCCATGCTTCAAGATTGTTTTGATCACGCGGACTGGGATATGTTCCAGGTAGCCTCTGAGAATAACATCAACGAAAACACAGATATGGTGACAGAGTTCATCAGGAAGTGTATAGGAGATGTTTTGTGACTATTAAAACCTACCCAAACCAGAAAATGTGGATAGATGGCAGCATTCACGCAAAACTGAAAGCGCAAACCACCGCATTTAACCATGGCAAGGTGACTGGAAGTATGGCCAAAAATTAACAGTGTAGTTATTCCTTCCATAAGGCAATCAAACAGGCATCACATCAGTACAGAGACAAAGTGGAGTCGCATTTCAACGGCTCAGACATGAGACTGATGTGGCTGGGTCAACAGACAATCACGGACAAAGGGAAAACCAGACACGCCGCGACCACCCACGTCTTGCTTGCGGACAAGCTAAACACCTTCGTCTGCTTTGATGACAACACAGTGCCACCGCCGCAGCCCGCTACCAAGGACTGTGGGCTCTCCTTTTCCGTGGCCAGCATGAGTAAGACATTTAAGTGTGTTAACCCTCGCAAGGCTGCCAGCCCAGACGGCATCCCTAGCCACAACCTCCCTTATAGGGCACTCCACAAACTCTGGGTCATGATCCCCACCACAATTGCAACACGGCTGCTCTTCACTTCGATTTTTGTACACTCCACTCATCTGCACACACTTGAAACATGTCCAAATCCTTTACAGTTTTTACATTGTAGTGGTTTTGGCACAAATGCTCTTATCTCATATACCCTAAGTGCTCACTATCAAAAATGATAGAACTGACATGCTTTCTTCCTTTTCTCCATCTACCATCGGGGTCAAGCGATGAGCACCAATCAAACCTGGGATTCTCGATGTAAGGTTTTCCACCTTAACTTCCCTCAACACCCTTGAGGTAACTTCCGTCGACACCCCTGGGATGACTCCCTTAACAGATGCCCAACTCTGGAGTTTGAAGCACGATACTTCAGATGACACAATTCTTGTGAGGCCCGCTGACCTCGTCCTCTATTCCTAAGGCACATAATTCATTATTAGAACAAGCCCACTCTAATTGATTTCACTTTTCGCGGCAAACGATTCACCCGCTTCATGACCCCAGATAAACATCCTTGTTAAAAAAAAGCAGCCCAATTTATTTTTCCTTTATTTAACTAGGCAAGTCAGTTAAGAACAAATTTTTATTTTCAATGACGGCCTAGGAACAGTGAACTGCCTGTTCAGGGGCAGAACGACAGAAGTGAACCTCAGCTCAGGGGTTTGAACTTGCAAACTTCCGGTTACTAGTCCAACGCTCTAACCACTAGGCTACCCTGCCGCCCCGATAAGAAGTGAACCCTTGTACGACATACACTTATCATACCCTTAAATTGTTGACACCTTTTTCATTGCATTCTTCGACTACTACTGTTGTCTGTTCATCTTCTCCAACTCTGCACTTCTCGTTTCAAATTTGACCTCCTCTTCCACCATGATTCCTCATGGTCCTCGACCTACTATCGACGCCGAAAAACCATGCATGTAACCAAAATCCACACGTGTTTACTTGGTTTTGAGCATGTGCCGGGGAAATAAATTTAAACGACAGTACCGGTGGGATGAGAACTTGTGCTCCATAAACCACACCCCAGTGGGCAGAGGCATGTTGCTTGTTCACTGGGACACATTTTACCACGAGAAAGACAGATAGCCCTCTCATTTTACAATGGTCTACGCTAGTTGACAAGCCAGACCTGCTTGACATTCCCTCTCTCGTCGCCCTCTGTCCCTCTCTCTCTCCTTCTCACATATGAGGCTGCTCCCTGGCCACGAGCAGTGGAGCGTCGAGGACAGACTTGTGGGAGCTCAGTCAGTCAGTCTGTGCTGAACCTCCCTCCCGAAAGAAAATGTATTTCAATAAACACAATAGCATTTTCATTAGTTTATGCAACTGTAGGCTATGTGTGCAAAATAATAAACACTAAAACACCACAATAAAACACCAAAAACCATTAAATAAACAACATCGCAAGGACCATTCATTATTCATTTGTTAAGGGCAGGTCTTAACTCTTGAAACTCTGGGGGCGGTATTTCATTTTTGGATAAAAAACGTTCCCGTTTTAAACGGGATATTTTGTCACGACAAGATGCTCGACAATGCATATAATTGACAGCTTTGGATAGAAAACACTCTAACGTTTCCAAAACTGCAAAGATATTGTCTGTGAGTGCAACAGAATGTTACAGGCGAAACCCAGATAAAAATCCAATCAGGAAGTGCCCCATATTTTGAAAGTGCTGCATGCCAATGACTCCTTATATGGCTGTGAATGGGCTACGAATGAGCTTACGCTTTTTACGTATTCCCCAAGGTGTCTACAGCATTGTGACGTATTTTTACGCATTTATGTTGAAGAATAGCCGTAAGTGACCACATTGAGCAAGTGGTCACATGATGGCTCCCGCAGAAAATCTTGCGTAAAGTACAGAGGTAGCCATTATTCCAATCGCTTCTAATGAGAAACCAATTGTCCCGGTGGATATATTATCGAATAGATATGTGAAAAACACATTGAGGATTGAATCTAAACAACGTTTGCCATGTTTCTGTCGATATTATGGAGGTAATTTGGAAAAAAGTTTGGCGTTGTAGTGACCGCATTTTCCGGTCGATTTCTCAGCCAAACATGAAGAACAAACGGAGCTATTTCGCCTACAAAAATAATATATTTGGAAAGAACGGAACATTTGCTATCTAACTGGGAGTCTCGTGAGTGAAAACATCCGAAGTTCTTCAAAGGTAAATGATTTAATTTGATTGCTTTTATTATTTTCGTGAAAATGTTGCCTGCAGCTAGCAGGACATAATGCTATGCTAGGCTATGATAAACTTACACAAATGCTTGTCTAGCGTTGGCTGTAAAGCATGTTTTGAAAATCTGAGATGACAGTGTGATTAACAAAAGGCTAAGCTGTGTCTCAATATATTTCATTTGTGATTTTCATGAATAGGAAGATTTTCTAGGGATATTTTTGTCCGCTGTGTTATGCTAATTAGCTTCAGGCGATGATTATGTTCCCGGATCCGGGATGGGTAGTATCAAGAAGTTTTTAAGGAATTCATTTATGAATTAAAAATGCATTTCAAAAGAACAGAATGTCATATTTTGAGTTCAAATATATTACTGTGCTTTGAGTGTAGGAGTGCATGTGGGGTGCGGATGTAATAGCAGTAATTCTGCCCCCAAAAGTTCTATTTTGAAATATAGCTCATTTGTCAGAGTTGTTTGGCAAGCATAGGTGATTTGGAAACTGCAGAATCTGCTCTTTCTGATACTATATAGACATCAAAATGTCTTACCTGCTTGTGACACTGTAAGATAATTAGCAAAAGTCACTTTTTGGCACTCCATTTAATTTCCCTACCTCTGTTGTCAATTCCAAACTGTGCTGTTTATCAGATTATTCATATACAATCTAACAATTGATAATTTTCTCACCCATTGGACTATAGTCAATTTAATGTTTGTCTTTAGGCTAACTCTATTATTATAAGTGTGAAATTAGTTTTGATGTAGTTTAGATTTTGTTTCAATGGGCCGTCATTAGCTGCAGATGCCTGACAGGCAGGGGGGAAACATTGATATGTCCTCTTAAAACTGCTTAGAACACAAATTATGTTTGTGTTATTAAGATTCTAACAACGATAGTTTGTTAGACTTATTTAGCAAAAGTCAAGGACGAGTGGGACATAACTTTAAAAATGACAGGGTAATAAAAAAGTGCATGTGTTTTGAGTCAATATGATGCTCTCTGCTCTCCTAGTGTTAAATGGTTACATTTGTGGCCGCCTTGTCACTATCTCCTGGTCGCTGAGCCTAGCCTAACCTACTACCTCCTGGTCCTTGAGCCTAGCCTACTATCTCCTGGTCCCTGAGCCTAGCCTAGCCTACTACCTCCTGGTCCCTGAGCCTAGCCTACTATCTCCTGGTCCCTGAGCCTAGCCTACTATCTCCAGGTCCCTGAGCCTAGCCTACTATCTCCAAGTCCCTGAGCCTAGCCTACTATCTCCAGGTCCCTGAGCCTAGCCTAGCCTACTTCCTCCTGGTCCCTGAGCCTAGCCTATTATCTCCTAGTCCCTGAGCCTAGCCTAAACTACTACCTCCTGGTCCCCGAGCCTAGCCTATTATCTCCTGGTCCCTGAGCCTGGCCTACTATCTCCTGAGCCTAGCATAGCCTACCATCTCCTGGTCCCTGAAACTAGCCTACTGTCTTCTGGTCCCTGAGCCTAGCCTAGCCTATTGTCTCCTGGTCCCTGAGCCTAGCCTAGCCTATTGTCTCCTGGTCGCTGAGCCTAGCCTACTATCTCCTGGTCACTGAGCCTAGCCTACTATCTACTGGTCGCTGAGCCTAGCCTATTATCTCCTGGTCGCTGAGCCAGTAAGATGTTGCCAAGCCTATTGGGATTATTACTGTTATAGGGCATTATGTTCCAGCCTCATAGTCTATTAATTACCGGCCTATGGTTTACTATGTGTAGGTCTATGTGAGTTGCATGTTAAATGCAAGAGTCATGGATTTACATAGGCCTATAAGACTATTTGGTCTCTAATGCGAAATCACATGTTAGATGGTTTGTTGTGTGCTATCAATTACAGTCAGGTATAGAATAGGTTATGCTTTTATGATGATTTGAGTGGCTAAACATGGACCTTTTATAAATCAAGCTGTGGACACCATAGATCGAAATGGCTTACATTGAGCTATAGCCCTGGTCTTTATTTTTACCTTTATTTAACTAGGCAAGTCAGTTAAGAACACATTCTCATTTTCAATGACGGCCTAGGAACTGCCTGTTCAGGGGCAGAATTACACATTTGTACCTTGTCAGCACGGGGATTTGAATTTGCATCCTTCTGGTTACTAGTCCAACACTCTAACCACTAGGCTACCCTGCCACCCCGAGGACAAAGTAGTATATTTTCTGTGTGACATAGGATGTGAAATCTGAAACCACTTGACGCTGGAATGTCACTCTTAGCATTTCATTGGCTCTTCTGACAGTCCATCAACTCCTGTCTAAACCCTACATCACAGACACTGACAAAGCATATGCCTGCAATCCATATATTGTAGTGCAGCAGGAGAGAGTGGTTTCACCACTGTAGCACATTTATAACCATTAATCTAAAATAATTTGTACATTTTAAACAAAAAAAAACACTTTATGTTTTTCACAGACGGGCAAAATTAATATGAGATGAAAGGTGAGTGCCTAACGAGTTCAGGAAGCCAAGATAAAGCTCTCTGCGATTCACAGCGATTGGGGGCAGGCATTTTGATCAAGAGAGACCATTTAGAAAATATGCAAATGTTCTGTTACACTAAACATACACATATGTATTTTACAATTATAAGGAAGGTGAAATCTTATCATTAGTTGTATCATTAGATTATACTATACTATATTTATAAAGAATATAAGTAATTTCAAGCCTTATTCATACCATTTTGTTGAATAGGAAATGCATCATATAAAATATTTTGTATTTTCATATTTGAATCATATTTGTACTGTGAACTTGCGCTTGTGTCCTCAAAAGTGACTACACCCCAATTTGTACCTGAAAGGTGAGATTTTAACCTTTCTTGGAATATGCAGCACTGCTAGTTATTGTTTATGGCCCTCTCATGGTAAATAATTACTTTTGGGGATTACGTAGATTGCAGAGGAGCTTTATTTCATAGACTAAAGCATGTTACCTCTCGTGCCCCCAGTCTAGTGAAATACTCGGTCTCTCTGGAAGATAGATGTATCCTATCATAATAAATACACTACTTTGACAGACAGCACCTCCCTTAGCCTACTCTCTACCCACCACGATACCTCGTACGGGTCCCCTTTTCATGGTCAACTTTTCCTTTGAACCGTACTCCAGGTCGCAAGTTTTCATTTCCCAACTTTCTTCCTTCCCACCATTCTCAGGCACAGCAGCAGCTGCACCTTCCAGACCCTCCGCTATTTCTCCGCTCTTCGACTCACCCTTACTCTCTACAGCTTTCCCAATCTCCATCTCACTCCCTCTATGATCACTACCATCCAGAGGAGGCTGTTGGGAGGCGCTATAGGAGGACAGGCTCATTGTAATTGCTAGAATGGAATAAATGGAACGGAGTCATAAGTAGTTTTCGTGTGATTGGCAAGAATATAAAATAAACAAATAGGAGTAACCCACTTGTTCAGGACAATGCACTTACTCCCAAAATAACTCACCACTGTAAGTACATAGTCATATAAAATCAATATGGAGAGAGAGTGAGCAAGAGCGAGAGATCTTTTTAGTAAAAAATGTGGGACTCAATGGGGTGTGATGAGTGTACATTTACACATGACCTCAGGCTGCTACGCTGTGTAGAGCAGGAACTGAATGTACTGAACATACATCTAGTTTCACCACACATTATTAACCACCATCATTAGCGTGATGATAGATCAAATGAAGATAGATCAAAATGATTGATGTGAATGTAATGAACCAGTTGTCATTGTCCTGAAAAGCTACTGGGGATGCAGGCTTTCGTTCCAGCCCAGCACTACCACACCTGATTTAACTTAGCATGGTCCAGTTTGAAGATCACGATTAGTTGATTATTTGAAACAGGGGTGTTCATGCTAGGCTGAAGCAAATGCATGCACACCATGAATGGGAATTGGAGACCCCTGGAATATACCTTGATTTAATAGAGGCATGATACGGTCATAATGTGTATTGTGTTCTCTAAGCGTTTGTCGTGTAGGGATGCTGGGACAATATTTTATCACAACAGAAGACAAAGGCTGCTCTATGACAGGTGTAATGTTTCCTTAATGCTTCTTTATGTTCTATACACAAGGGGTCGCTGCAGGAGAGATGGGAAAACAATAGGCAGTCAGGAAGGATTGCGAAATGTAATGGACGCAGAAATGCCTACAACCCTTTTAATTATTTTCCATAGGGGTATATCTTTTCAGGGGTAAATCACTTAGATAAGACACACATTTTCACAATCGTACTATCCATATCTATTGAAGTAGTTATTTATTATGATACATTTTGTATGCATGCTTCTCATTACCTAAAGGACAACATCCTTAAAAAGCATGACCCAAAATGTGATTAGATGAGCCAGTCGAATTGCATTTGTCTGATACATCTGTAATGTCTTTAAGACACACAAAACATCTCTCCTACTGACATCTCCCTAAAGTATACAAGAACATCCCTTCCAAAATCCCCAAAGTGCCCTTCAACTTAACTATCTTCATCCTTGCTGAAGTTTTATCCTCATAGCAGATGGTGCATGTTAAACAACAACACATCGCTTAAACAGAATACCAGTGGCTACCTTATCTTTCAAAGACTTGTCTATAAGACTAAAGCACTTGGTGGAGGAAGCCTTTGTGGTGGTGAAGTTATAAAGGATGATTAGTCCATGAATTAGCAATGTGTTTTAAGGGAGCAGTTAACAGGATTTAGCGATGGTCTAATAGCTGGATGTGTGGGGATAGATAAGGGATATGAGGGAGTGATGTCTTTGTTTGAGAGATGTCCCAGGCTACTTTAGCCCTCTGAAGGATCACGGAAACTAAAAAGCCCACAGCAAAGCTGGGTGGTATTCATTAGGTGCCAAATGGAAAACACACGACTGAAACAGGGAGGGACTAGCTGAAGATGTCCAATAAGAAACATTATTGTTTAGTGTTACTGTTCTTTAGCAATTATTTTGCTAAAGTTTCACAGACAGGGACTTTTTTGACCCTTTCGTGATTTAAAGTCACAAATGTATCACTTTTATTTCCAGTGCCACTCCTGGTTGGTCACTTTTTCTGGTCACTTTTCGGGTGCATACATGCTCAGTCTCTTCACTCTTTCTCCATTAAGCTCTCTTCACGGAGGTCCCTCATGACACCACAACGCATAGCGGTCAGGATGTGGAGATGGCCTGTTCATTCCGGGGGGCGGGGCCCTCCTACTCCCTGGAGATCCAGTGGTGGTACATGAAGAACCACAGAGACTGGCCAGAGAAACCCGCCTGGACCTCCAATCAGGTGAGCCGCTGAGAGGAATACGGTCGGAGGGCGGGACTTGCCTTTTAAGGGGAGATTGTAATGGCCGTTGGGTGTTTGAGTGACACGTGAGTCAACGATCCGAGTTACTGTTCTGTGATTCTGTTTGACATAGAGTAGCAGTGGTTGTGTTAGCTCAGGACTTGGTGAGCACAATTAAACAATGTAGTTCCACTCACTAAATATTAGTAACTGTCAACCCTGGTTTGTCTATTGAAAGGTTACAAATGGAGCCCCGAATCACTACTTTGAGATACATGTGTCGGTGTGTGTATAACATTTTCCCAACCTCCTAGTGTCAATACAATATTCACTTGAGTTATTTTCTTGTTTCATAAAAGAGTAGCCCTGTATCTGATTATCATTATCATCCATATTTGATTCATTCTCAGCTAAAATATTTATTACCTTTTAAAATGTATTCTAAATGTACAGCAGTCGGGTTTTAGACCAGGTCATAGAACTATCGCTGCTGCATCCACAGTTATAAATGATGTTGTTAACTGTATGAATAAAAAGCAACATTGTGCTGCCCTCTTCATTGACATGTCAAAGGATTTCGATACTGTTGATCTCTCACTGCTAATTCAGAGGCTTTCCTCAAATTGGCCTAGACCAGGCTGCATGTAACTAGTTAAAAAATACTATAGATATAAAACTCAATGTACAGTACATTCTGAAAATATTTAGACCCCTTGAATTAAAACATTTTTGGTGCGTTACAGCCTTATTCAAGAATTGCTAAAATAGTTGTTTCCCCCTCATCAATCTACACACAGTACCCCATAATGACAAGTTAAAATCAGCAAAAACATTTTTGCAAATGTATTTTCAAAAAATGAACTGAAAAATCATTATTTACATACTGTACATTTTCAGACCCTTTACACAGGACTTTGTTGAAGCACCTTTGGCAGCGATTACAGCCTTGAGCATTCTTGGGTATAACGCTACAAACTTAGCACACCTGTATTTGGGAAGTTTCTCCAATTCTTCTCTGCAGATCCTCTCAAGCTCTGTCAGGTTGGGTGGGGAGTGTCACTGCACAGCTTTTTTCAGGTCTCTTCAGAAATGTTTGATCAGGTTCAATCAATCAATCAATCAAATGTATTTTATATAGCCCTTCGTACATCAGCTGATATCTCAAAGTGCTGTACAGAAACCCAGCCTAAAACCCCAAACAGCAAGCAATGCAGGTGAAGAAGCACGGTGGCTAGGAAAAACTCCCTAGAAAGGCCAAAACCTAGGAAGAAACCTAGAGAGGAACCAGGCTATGTGGGGTGGCCAGTCCTCTTCTGGCTGTGCCGGGTGGAGATTATAACAAAACATGGTCAAGATGTTCAAATGTTCATAAATGACCAGCATGGTCG
Organism: Oncorhynchus mykiss; assembly: GCF_057628025.1. NCBI lineage: Eukaryota > Metazoa > Chordata > Actinopteri > Salmoniformes > Salmonidae > Oncorhynchus > Oncorhynchus mykiss. The sequence continues at coordinate 29,409,375 of NC_143038.1, forward strand.
AATAATAATAAGGCAGAATAGTTGAAACTGGAGCAGCAGCACAGTCAGGTGGACTGGGGACAGCAAGGAGTCATCATGTCAGGTATTCCTGGGGCATGGTCCTAGGGCTCAGGTCCTCCGAGAGAGAGAAAGAAAGAGAGAATTAGAGAGAGCATATGTGGGATGGCCAGTCCTCTTCTGGCTGTGCCGGGTGGAGATTATAACAGAACATGGCCAAGATGTTCAAATGTTCATAAATGATCAGCATGGTCGAATAATAATAAGGCAGAACAGTTGAAACTGGAGCAGCAGCACAGCCAGGTGGACTGGGGACAGCAAGGAGTCATCATGTCAGGTAGTCCTGGGGCATGGTCCTAGGGCTCAGGTCCTCCGAGAGAGAGAAAGAGAGAAGGAGAGAATTACAGAACGCACACTTAGATTCACACAGGACACCGAATAGGACAGGAGAAGTACTCCAGATATAACAAATTGACCCTAGCCCCCCGACACATAAACTACTGCAGCATAAATACTGGAGGCTGAGACAGGAGGGGTCAGGAGACACTGTGGCCCACTCCGAGGACACCCCCGGACAGGGCCAAACAGGAAGGATATAACCCCACCCACTTTGCCAAAGCACAGCCCCCACACCACTAGAGGGATATCTTCAACCACCAACATACCATCCTGAGACAAGGCTGAGTATAGCCCACAAAGACCTCCGCCACGGCACAACTTAAGGGGGGGGGGGGGGGGGGGGGGCGCCAACCCAGACAGGATGACCACATCAGTGACTCAACCCACTCAGGTGACGCACCCCCTCCAGGGACGGCATGAGAGAGCCCCAGTAAAGCCAGTGACTCAGCCCCTGTAATAGGGTTAGAGGCAGAGAATCCCAGTGGAAAGAGGGGAACCGGCCAGGCAGAGACAGCAAGGGTGGTTCGTTGCTCCAGAGCCTTTCCGTTCACCCTCCCACTCCTGGGCCAGACTACACTCAATCATATGACCCACTGAAGAGATGAGTCTTCAGTAGAGACTTAAAGGTTGAGACCGAGTTTGCGTCTCTGACATGGGTAGGCAGACCGTTCCATAAAAATGGAGCTCTATAGGAGAAAGCCCTGCCTCCAGCTGTTTGCTTAAAAATTCTAGGGACAATTAGGAGGCCTGCGTCTTGTGACCGTAGCGTACGTGTAGGTATGTACGGCAGGACCAAATCAGAGAGATAGATAGGATAGATAGATAAGCCCATGTAATGCTTTGTAGGTTAGTAAAACCTTGAAATCAGCCCTTGCTTTGACAGGAAGCCAGTGTAGAGAGGCTAGCACTGGAGTAATATGATCAAATTTTTTGGTTCTAGTCAGGATTCTAGCAGCCGTATTTAGCACTAACTGAAGTTTATTTAGTGCTTTATCCGGGTAGCCGGAAAGTAGAGCATTGCAGTAGTCTAACCTGGAAGTGACAAAAGCATGGATTAATTTTTCTGCATCATTTTTGGACAGAAAGTTCCTGATTTTTGCAATGTTACGTAGATGGAAAAAAGCTGTCCTTGAAATGGTCTTGATATGTTCTTCAAAAGAGAGATCAGGGTCCAGAGTAACGCCGAGGTCCTTCACAGTTTTATTTGAGACGACTGTACAACCATTAAGATTAATTGTCAGATTCAACAGAAGATCTCTTTGTTTCTTGGGACCTAGAACAAGCATCTCTGTTTTGTCCGAGTTTAAAAGTAGAAAGTTTGCAGCCATCCACTTCCTAATGTCTGACACACATTCTTCTAGCAAGGGCAATTTTGGGGCTTCACCATGTTTAATTGAAATGTACAAGGTTCAAGTTGGAGTTCTGGCCCAGTGATTACAGCCTTGAGTAATCTTGGGTATAACGCGACAAACTTGACACACCAGTATTTGGGAAGTTTCTCCCATTCTTCTCTGCAGATCCTCTCAAGCTCTGTCAAGTTGAGTGGGGAGCGTCGCTGCACAACTATTTTCAGGTCTCTTCAGAAATGTTTGATCAGGTTCAACTCCGGGTTCTGGCTGGGCCAATCAAGTACATTCATTGTCCCAAAGCCACTCCTGCTTAATATTGGCTGTGTGCTTAGGGTCATTGTCCTGTTGGAAGGTGAACATTTGGCCCAGTCTGAGGTCCTGAACGCTCTGGAGCAGGTTTTCATCAAGGATCTCTCTGTACATTGCTCCCTTTATCTTTCCTTCAATCCTGACTAGTCTCCCAGTCCCTGCCGCTGAAAAACATTGCACCATGCTTCACTGTAGGGATGGTGCCAGGTTTCCTCCAGATGTGACGCTTGGCATTCAAGCCAAAGAGTTCAATCTTGGTTTCATCAGACCAGAGAATCTTGTTTCTCATGGTCAGAGTTCTTTAGCAGCCTTATGGAAAACTCCAAGAGGGCTGTCATGTGCCTTTTTTTGAGGAATGGCTTCCGTCTGACCACTCTACCGTAAAGGCCTGATGGATGGAGTGCTGCAGAGATGGTTGCACTTCTGGAAGGTTCTCCCCTCTCCACAGAGGAACTCTGGATTTCTGTCAGAGTGACCATTGGGTTCTTGGTCATCTCCCTGACGAAGGCCCTTCTCCCCCGATTGCTCAGTTTGGCTGGGCGGCCAGCTCTAGGAAGAGTCTTGGTGGTAACTAACTTCTTCCATTTAAGAATGATGGAGGCCACAGTGTTCTTGGGGACCTTCAATGCTGCAGAACATTTTTGGTACCCTTCCCCAGATCTGTGCCTCAACACAATCCTCTCGGAGTTCTAAAGAAAATTCCTTCGACCTCATGGCTTGGTTTTTGCTGTTTTCTATATGAACACAGCAGCCACGTCATTAACGCCACCGGATGCAGTTTATCATGGCACATTCCGGAGACGGGCACACCGTGCACCATTCCCTAGCATTCTTCTTGCCAATGTCCAGTCTCTTGACAACAAGGTTGATGAAATCCGAGCAAGGGTAGCATTCCAGAGGGACATCAGAGACTGTAACGTTCTTTGCTTCACGGAAACGTGGCTTACTGGAGAGACGCTATCCGAGGCGGTGCAGCCAACAGGTTTCTCCACGCATCGCGCAGACAGAAACAAACATCTTTCTGGTAAGAAGAGGGGCGGGGGCGTATGCCTTATGACTAACGTGACATGGTGTGATGAAAGAAACATACAGGAACTCAAATCCTTCGGTTCACCTAATTTAGAATTCCTCACAATCAAATGTAGACCGCATTATCTACCAAGAGAATTCTCTTCGATTATAATCACAGCCGTATATATCCCCCCCCAAGCAGACACATCGTTGGCTCTGAATGAACTTTATTTGACTCTTTGCAAACTGGAAACCATTTATCCGGAGGCTGCATTCATTGTAGCTGGGGATTTTAACAAGGCTAATCTGAAAACAAGACTCCCTAAATTTTATCAGCATATCGATTGCGCAACCAGGGGTGGAAAGACCTTGGATCATTGTTACTCTAACTTCCGCGACGCATATAAGGCCCTGCCCCGCCCCCCTTTCGGAAAAGCTGACCACGACTCCATTTTGTTGATCCCTGCCTACAGACAGAAACTAAAACAAGAGGCTCCCACGCTGAGGTCTGTCCAACGCTGGTCCGACCAAGCTGACTCCACACTCCAAGACTGCTTCCATCACGTGGACTGGGACATGTTTCGTATTGCGTCAGATAACAATATTGACCAATACGCTGATTCGGTGTGCGAGTTCATTAGAACGTGCGTTGAAGATGTCGTTCCCAGAGCAACGATTAAAACATTCCCTAACCAGAAACCGTGGATTGATGGCAGCATTCGCGTGAAACTGAAAGCGCGAACCACTGCTTTTAATCAGGGCAAGGTGACTGGTAACATGACCGAATACAAACAGTGCAGCTATTCCCTCTGCAAGGCTATCAAACAAGCTAAGCGTCAGTACAGAGACAAAGTAGAATCTCAATTCAACGGCTCAGACACAAGAGGCATGTGGCAGGGTCTACAGTCAATCACGGACTACAAGAAGAAATCCAGCCCAGTCACGGACCAGGATGTCCTGCTCCCAGGCAGACTAAATAACTTTTTTGCCCGCTTTGAGGACAATACAGTGCCACTGACACGGCCTGCAACGAAAACATGCAGACTCTTCTTCACTGCAGCCGAGGTGAGTAAGACATTTAAACGTGTTAACCCTCGCAAGGCTGCAGGCCCAGACGGCATCCCCAGCCGCGCCCTCAGAGCATACGCAGACCAGCTGGCCGGTGTGTTTACGGACATATTCAATCAATCCCTATACCAGTCTGCTGTTCCCACATGCTTCAAGAGGGCCACCATTGTTCCTGTTCCCAAGAAAGCTAAGGTAACTGAGCTAAACGATTACCGCCCCGTAGCACTCACTTCCGTCATCATGAAGTGCTTTGAGAGACTAGTCAAGGACCATATCACCTCCACCCTACCTGACACCCTAGACCCACTCCAATTTGCTTACCGCCCAAATAGGTCCATAGACGATGCAATCTCAACCACACTGCACACTGCCCTAACCCATCTGGACAAGAGGAATACCTATGTGAGAATGCTGTTCATCGACTACAGCTCGGCATTCAACACCATAGTACCCTCCAAGCTCGTCATCAAGCTCGAGACCCTGGGTCTCGACCCCGCCCTGTGCAACTGGGTACTGGACTTCCTGACGGGCCGCCCCCAGGTGGTGAGGGTAGGTAACAACATCTCCTCCCCGCTGATCCTCAACACTGGGGCCCCACAAGGGTGCGTTCTGAGCCCTCTCCTGTACTCCCTGTTCACCCACGACTGCGTGGCCACGCACGCCTCCAACTCAATCATCAAGTTTGCGGACGACACAACAGTGGTAGGCTTGATTACCAACAACGACGAGACGGCCTACAGGGAGGAGGTGAGGGCCCTCGGAGTGTGGTGTCAGGAAAATAACCTCACACTCAACGTCAACAAAACTAAGGAGATGATTGTGGACTTCAGGAAACAGCAGAGGGAACACCCCCCTATCCACATCGATGGAACAGTAGTGGAGAGGGTAGCAAGTTTTAAGTTCCTCGGCATACACATCACAGACAAACTGAATTGGTCCACTCACACAGACAGCATTGTGAAGAAGGCGCAGCAGTGCCTCTTCAACCTCAGGAGGCTGAAGAAATTTGTCTTGTCACCAAAAGCACTCACAAACTTCTACAGATGCAACAATCGAGAGCATCCTGGTGGGCTGTATCACCGCCTGGTACGGCAACTGCTCCACCCTCAACCGTAAGGCTCTCCAGAGGGTAGTGAGGTCTGCACAACGCATCACCGGGGGCAAACTACCTGCCCTCCAGGACACCTACACCACCCGATGTCACAGGAAGGCCATAAAGATCATCAAGGACATCAACCACCCGAGCCACTGCCTGTTCACCCCGCTATCATCCAGAAGGCGAGGTCAGTACAGGTGCATCAAAGCTGGGACCGAGAGACTGAAAAACAGCTTCTATCTCAAGGCCATCAGACTGTTAAACAGCCACCACTAACATTGAGTGGCTGCTGCCAACACACTGACACTGACTCAACTCCAGCCACTTTAATAATGGGAATTGATGGGAAATTATGTAAATATATCACTAGCCCCTTTAAACAATGCTACCTTATATAATGTTACTTACCCTACATTATTCATCTCATATGCATACGCATATACTGTATTCTATATCATCGACTGTATCCTTATGTAATACATGTATCACTAGCCACTTTAACTATGCCACTTTGTTTACATACTCATCTCATATGTATATACTGTACTCGATACCATCTACTGTATCTTGCCTATGCTGCTCTGTACCATCACTCATTCATATATCCTTATGTACATATTCTTTATCCCCTCACACTGTGTACAAGACAGTAGTTTTGGAATTGTTAGTTAAATTACTTGTTGGTTATTACTGCATTGTCGGAACTAGAAGCACAAGCATTTCGCTACACTCGCATTAACATCTGCTAACCATGTGTATGTGACAAATAAAATTTGATTTGATTTGATTTTATACAGGTGAAATTTTTAGGACTCGTCACTGTATTCTCTACCAGCAAGTTCCTTGGCCTTCTTTGATGTCATATAGGTTGATACATTGCTAAGTTTTCATTCCTAAAGCTATTTTACAAAAAGTCCCACTGTACCTAACATCATTTACTAAACTTTAGACATACGAGTTACCACATCCGGTCTCAGGGATGGCTAATTCTGGAAATCCCTTTGACCTCTATTGAGTTAGGTCAATCAGATCTTAGTTTTCTTGCATCTTATTATTGGAACACTTTTTTTTATGTTCTGGTGCCTCTAGGGAAATTCAGAAAGCTGATTGAGGACCTTATTACTGTTGACAGAACTGAATCGACTGAATCCACATTTGTCTATAATACAGCACGCAGAGGAAATACATTACCCACAGCCCTTGGCATTGGAAATAATAGATAATTGCTGATTAGCATTTTACTAGCACTGTGGGAGGAGGTTGACTACTATAACTTATGGAAACTCAAACCCCCTGCTGTGATGCTAGACACTATAATTGGCACTAAGGAAGGAATAGATTTTCCAAATCTCTGTTCAATGCATAATGCATACCTATGTCCCTAAGAACATTAACAACTTCATAGTTAAGAACACTATAATAATATGGAAGAAAATGAAACATATTCTACAAGAACGAACATCACTCCCTAAAAATACAACCTTATGGAACAATCATTGGATAGGTTTTCAGAATAATTGGTCCAAATGGAAAACTAAAGGCATAGAAACCATAAATGACTTGGTAACAGGAAATCCATTTAGCTCAGAATAAAAATACACTTTGGACTGACCAATGTACAGTGGGGCAAAAAAGTATTTAGTCAGCCACCAATTGTGCATGTTCTCCCACTTAAAAAGATGAGAGAGGCCTGTAATTTTCATCATAGGTACACTTCAACTATGACAGACAAAATTAGAAAAAAATCCAGAAAATCACATTGTAGGATTTTTAATGAATTTATTTGCCAATTATGGTCACCTACAAACAAGCAAGATTTCTGGCTCTCACAGACCTGTAACTTCTTCTTTAAGAGGCTCCTCTGTCCTCCACTCGTTACCTGTATTAATGGCACCTGTTTGAACTTGTTATCAGTATAAAAGACCTGTCCACCTGTCCACAACCTCAAACAGTCACACTCCAAACTCCACTATAGCCAAGACCAAAGAGCTGTCAAAGGACACCAAAAACAAAATTGTAGACCTGCACCAGGCTGGGAAGACTGCATCTGCAATAGGTAAGCAGCTTGGTTTGAAGAAATCAACTGTGGGAGCAATTATTAGGAAATCGAAGACATACAAGACCACTGATAATCTCCCTCGATCTGGGGCTCCACGCAAGATCTCACCCCGTGGGGTCAAAATGATCACAAGAACGGTGAGCAAAAATCCCAGAACCACACGGGGGGACCTAGTGAATGACCTGCAGAGAGCTGGGACCAAAGTAACAAAGCCTACCATCAGCAAGGGCATTGAATATGAAACGTGGCTGGGTCTTTCAGCATGACAATGATCCCAAACACACCGCCCGGGCAACGAAGGAGTGGCTTCGTAAGAAGCATTTCAAGGTCCTGGAGTGGCCTAGCCAGTCACCAGATCTCAACCCCATAGAAAATCTTTGGAGTGAGTTGAAAGTCCGTGTTGCCCAGCAACAGTCCCAAAACATCATTGCTCTAGAGGAGATCTGCATGGAGGAATGGGCCAAAATACCAGCAACAGTGTGTGAAAACCTTACAGAAAATGTTTGACCTCTGTCATTGCCAACAAAGGGTATATAACAAAGTATTGAGATAAACTTTTGTTATTGACCAAATACTTATTTTCCACCATCATTTGCAAATAAATTCATTAAAAATCCTACAATGTGATTTTCTGGATTTTTTTCCTCATTTTGTCTGTCATAGTTGAAGTGTACCTATGATGAAAATTACAGGCCTCTCTCATCTTTTTATGTGGGAGAACTTGCACAATTGGTGGCTGACTAAATACTTTTATGCCCCACTGTATATAGTTTCAAATGCATGCAACTTAAAGGTTACATGTCACAAAATGTCGATTTGAAATCCTTTGGACACCAAAGCAATCTTGAGGGAATCTTGTTTGAGTCAAAAAAGGATGTTCTTATGATACGGAATATATACTGTACAAAACCTTGTAGAGAGCATATCCAACTGACAATCTCTTAGAAGAAAATATAAACTATTGGAACCAAGACTTAAAAATAACTGATGTTGGCACAAGATGGGGGGGTGGGGGGGGGGAATTTGGAGTATAACTACTGAAATTACAGTTAACGAAAAAAGTACTCTTAATCTAGTATAAACGAATGTATAGAATTGATTGTACAAGAGACAAAATTCACAAATTCTACAGCACAACAGCAAAGTCACATCTTAAGTGTAAAACCAATTATGATTGAATAATCCATGCTTTCTGGGAATGCTATGAAGTCCAAAAGTTATGGGCGGAGCAAGAAAGTTGGCTGTCAGAACTGTTACAATGTAAACTTATTTGAATCTGTCCGTCTGCATATTTCAAGACATACCCACTGATCTTGAAAAAACGTACATTAAAACTTGTAAATCAATCAATCCGCCATCATTAACACAATGGAAAAATGAAATGATTTATTATTGAAATATTGAAATTAGCATTGCCGTCTGAGATAGACGAATGGGTACAGTGTAAGGCCAAGTGGCAAACAACAATGCAGGCGCTAGGGATGGGGGTGTGAGCATGCAGGTCTGGGAAAATTAGATGTATCCATTGTTTGAGTGCATCTGTAAGTTGTTGTTTGTATGTATACGTTTGTATCTGGAGTTAAAAAAAAAAAAAAGACAAATAAAATATTATTTAAAAAAAGTGAATACCTTCCCCTCCCCAACTTTCCCAGATAGCCTGTTCAATTGACACCACAAAACAGCTAGCAGACATAACAACAGCAACAAATATATTAGACTACCCAGCGTGGATAGAAACTAGTTTATCTGAGCACAGTGCTAAAGGTTTTGAATTGCAGCTGTGCGAAAGCAAATATATGTACGCAGTATCACATTCCACTGGTTCAAGTGGTGGAGTCTAACACATTTTCATTTGTTGATTATCTGACGTGTAACATATTTGAAAGTATGTCGACATATACGGTATATTTTATATATATATTTATTTACATTTATTTGAACAGTTTAACAGGGAGTCATGCTGAAACCAAGGTCTTTTTCACAGTTGAGACCTGTATATACATCAATACACATCAAGCACATCAATTTGTTTCGTTTTTTACCTTTATTTAACTGGGAAAGTCAGTTAAGAACACATTCTTATTTTCAATGACGGCCTAGGAACAGTGGGTTAACTGCCTGTTCAGGGGCAGAACGACAGATGTGTCAATATACTCTCTGCACATCAATAAACATCAATATACACATCAATATTCACATCAATACACTAAAAGCAAAACACAATCATAGAAAAACATGTGAAGTCATATTTGATTATATCTCAATTGATAATGTATGTCTCTTGCGAATGTTATTTCAGCCATATGCCTGACTTATTTTAACAAATTCCTTATAGGTGGTGCCAATGGAGGAGATGTCTAAGGATGCCACCAAAATAAGTGTGAGGAGACACATGTACAGTCTTCAGTACTGCACTGTAAACTAAATGGACTCTTAACTAAACATGATTAAAACATTATGAACCTAATTATTTCTGTTGAAACCCAGGAATATTATTCATATTCATGTGACTCACAAATACATGATCTCCTGCCACAGGTGGTGAAAGTGGCTGGGAGCAACATCTCCCACAAGCTCCGCCTCTCCAGTGTCAAGCAGTCAGACGAGGGCACATACGAGTGCCGTGTCATCGACTTCAGCGGCAGCGTTGCGCAGCACCACCGCGTCCGGGCCTACCTCCAGGTGGAAGCCGAGAGATGGCTGGGTCACGGGTCAGCAGACACCCAGCCCCAGGAGCCCCGACACAAGGGACAGGGGAGCCAGGTGCACCCCCACCAAACAGAGGACCGGGAACTGAAGAGGCGATCGGCCGATGACAGCACCACGGACTGCACTGAGAGCTGTGTGCTCTAGAGTCTGGTTCTGTGTCCAGATAGGAATAACAGGAGTGCATGTTCCCAATTATCTTAAGAAGGATGATTATTTTTACACCAGCAGAGGCCTGGACAAAAACTGCTTAATTTATGTTAAATTTATGAATCGATTTGTTTGGTTGTTTGTTAATCTGAGATTTGTTTATGTTTGTTTGAATTCGGGTTGTCATAGACCACCAGAGGGCATGATCGTGTTGTCTTGGTTCTTAAATGTAATGTTATTTCACATCGCCTTTGTTAAATGCTTTGTCCATGATTTCTGACTCTGGAGTTGTGATGGTTGAAGATGAGGTTGTCGTTGGGTGGAAAGGATGCAGGGAAGGCCTGTATCTCAATAGTATGAAGTATCTTCCTTCCTTTGTCTCCTTTCCTTAATAAGCACTGATCTGAAATTAATGGAAAGGACAAAGCAATATATACCCTAGGGCTCTTGAGTGGCGCAGCAGTCTAAGGCACTGCTTCTCAGTGATAGAGATGTCACTACAGACCCTGGTTCGATTCTAGGCTGTATCACAACTGGCTGTGATTGGGAGTCCCATAGGGCGGTGCACAATTGGATTCCTGCATCATCCAGGTTAGGGTTTGGCCGGGGTAGACTGTCATTGTAAATAATAATTTGTTCTTAACCGACTTGCCTAGTTAAAAGGTTAAATAAATAAAACAATTAAAATACTGAACAAAAATATAAAACGCAACATGGAACAATTTCAAAGATTTTATTGAGTTACAGTTCATAGAAGGAAACCAGTCAATTTAAATAAATTCATTAGCCCTTATCTATGGATTTCACATGACTGGCCAGGGGCGCAGCCATGGGTGGGCCTGGGAGGGCATAGGTCCACAATCTTGGGAGCCAGGTCCACCCAGTGGGAAGCCTGGCCCAGACAATCAGAATGAGTTTTTTCCCACAAAAGGGCTTTCTTACGATCCCGCAGGTGAAGAAGCCAGATGTGGAGGTCCCTGAGCTGGCATGGTTACACTTGGGCTGTGGTTTTGTGGCCAGTTGGATGTACTGCTAAATTCTCTAAAATGTTATGGCTTATGGTAGAGAAATTAACATTACATTCTCTGGAAACATCTTTGTTGGATATTCCTGCAGTCACCATGCCAACTTGAGATATCTGTGGCATTGTGTAGTATGACAAAACTGTACATTTTAGAGTGGCCTTTTATTGTCTCTAGCACAAGGGCCACCTGTGTAATGATCATGCTGTTTAATCAGCTTCTTGATATGCCACACCTGTCAGGTGGATGGATTCCTGCTCTTGGCAAAGAATAAATGCTCACTAACATGTAAACAAATTTGTGCACATAATTTGAGAGAGAGACACTTTTTTTTTTTGCATACAGCATTAATCATTTCTGGGTTCTTTTATTTCAGCTCAAGAAAAATGGGGCCAAAACTTGACATGTTATGTTTACAATTTGTTCAGTTTAGTAGCTACCAACCCAGGTATTTCTGTATCTGAAGTTATGAATTAAAGGAGACAATTAGAGGAAGTGATTCAGGAGTATTTAGACCCCGTTGTTCATCGAAAGATACATTTTGCTCTCGGTGACATACACTTTGAAATACCTTGTTTCTTAATGGTCTTTAATTAATGGAAACGTATTCCAAAAAAAAGCTACAGTATTTACATGTAAATAACACTTTAATTGATCAAGCTCTGTGAAAGGACTTTGAAGGTTGTTCTTTGGTTTGTACTTACATTTTGCTTTGATGTTTTGTAAAAAAAAAAATCTTGATCGAAATGTGTAACTTTCTAAACCACTTCTAGAATATCCAACGTAAACCCAAACATACATGTATGCCTTCATAACATTGAATAAATTGTATATTATCTCCACACTGAACACACACACTTTTCCTATCAGCACAACACAATGTATTAAGTGCTAATTAACCAAATGAATCATTGCACATTATGGGCCAGTTTCCCAGCCCCAGATTAAACCTAGTCCTGGACTAAAATGCAGTTTTAATGGAAATTCTCCATTGAGAATGATTGTTAGTCCAGAACTACGCTAAATCTGTCTGGGAAACCTGCCCTGGGAGTATGTTAATTCTAGCTTGTTTGTCTCAACTAGCGCTTGGGTCTTTTTTTGTGCAATTATTTCGTCAATGGAGTTAAAATGATAAGTTGTGTTTTTGGAATATTTTTTTATCTTCTCATCCTCTTCTTGACTGTATTTGTTCTTCAATCTAAGTGATGCTGTTTGATAGCTATTCTGTTAAATACATTGATTTAATGGAGAAAAAAAAAACCTTGGTCTTTGGAATGATTTTTTTTTATTGTTCACTTACAGGACTATGATGTCTGCGTGATCTCCTGTCAGAGAAAAATTGTATCCCAAAAATCAAAACATTTCAACACGATAGTTGATGAAACAGTTGTATCTCAATGGCGGTATTGAATGCACGACAGGGCAATGGATGCTTCTGTTCTTTTACATCTGCTTTGCTGTGATCAGGAATCTACCAGAAAATACTTTTTGAAGCATCTACAGTATCAATATACACCACCCCCCCCCCCCCCCCCCCCCCCCCCCCCCCCGCTTGCCCTCAGAACAGTCTTAATTTGTTGGGGCATGGACTCTGCAAAGTGTCGAAAGTGTTCCACAGGGATGCAGGTCCATGTTGACTCCAATGCTTCCCACAGTTGTGTCAAGTTGGCTGGATGTCCTTTGGGTGGTGGCCCACTCGTGATACGCACAGGGAAAACCCAGTACCGTAGGCAGTTCTTGACTCCAACCTTATTGATGTCACTTGTTAAATCCACTTCAATCAGTGTAGATACGGGGAAGGTACCAACTACAGATAAAATCTACTTAAGCCATGAACTCACCAGTAGTGTTCAGTGCAGAGAGCCTTGTGTTCCTCAGTCGACGGTTTGTCCTGTCTTTTTCCTTTCAATAGTGAAAAGGTAACAAGGTGTATAAAGTAATCTATTCAAGTAAAAATTTGTGAACACCATAGAATAGAAGACAGGCAATTACTGTTACACATTTTATTAATCTTTTTTCAAAGATTCTCCAATGGTAATAGGTAGTAGGGACAACAATTCATATTTTAACTTAGTCAAGTTGGTTTTAACGTACAATACATACAACCATGGAATTATACTACGTGGGGTTATAAGCTAGGTTTAATAGAAGGGTTACAAGCCACAATAAACTAGGGTTAATTTAACTATTTCTCATTGTCTGTTTTTTCATAGCAGATTGGGATACAGTGCGCTGTTGCCACCTATAGGGCTAAAAATGAATTACAATTACTGATGCACTTCTCTTGAACAGATTACCATGTAACACTATCACTATGTAGTCCATGTAACACTATCTAATCACCTGTTCTCCATTTCACAGTGATACATTAAATGCAATGTGTGATTTTAATGCCTTTACAGTTCGAAGAGGGTTAATGTTTAACACACACACACAACCTTGATTCAACCAGTGGGGAACTTCTAATCTTTTCCACGATGTTGGCTGTTATTCAATTGGACAATGGAAAAAGTATTATACCGATCGTCATTGGCCATACTCAACTACAATACTCCAACAAATGTTTTAGCGTAAGCCAAGCGTTGTATGTAAGCGGGACCCAGTTTGTTTAGAAAGGACTTCATGCTCAAACACGAAGCAGCTCCTTTCTTCAGCACCATGTCAATGACGTCACGTGCCTTCTCTTCTCTCACACAAATCCCCTTCACTGCTTTCACATCATTGGCAATAATCCCTTTCTGTTGCAGAAGTCCATCCAGCAAAACATCAATAACAGGCTTTGACACTCAAGCCACAAACTCCTTCCCCACAGAGCGCTGTTGTTTCTCTGCAGAACTCAGCTGTTCCTTTGCTGAATCACTCTCATCCTGGAAGAGGTAGAATATACCTCTGCAAAAACTAAAGATTAACCCTGCCACAGCAGTGCATCTTGATCCAGATTAGTCAGTGAGTTTAATAACATCGAACATGGAATGATACAAAACTGATAACAGCGGTTCGCAATCAAGGGAGTAATGAAGTCCAGGTGTGACTGTTGATGCTGAGACGCAGGTGTGCGTAAAGATAGGTTGCCAGGACCGGTGGTTAGCATACAGGTGACGCCGCATGCCGGAGCAAGAGTTGATGTGACAATTGTTGTGACAGAACACTGAGCCAATCACAGTGCAACTAGAGAACATCACCAATCAACTATATCCATCAGTAATTTCTGCTTTTTGCTCTTTCCAGATTAATTTGGATGATTCATTTAATCAAATGTTCTTGCAACTTTTTCTCCTTTGTCTCACTCCTCCTAATGCCCCTTCTGTGGCTTCCCCAACTACTCCAGCCTGTAAACCAGCTACTGTCCGACCTGCTGCTCTACCTGATGCACCATTCCTTATTTATACTACCCCTCTTGGTTTAACTGATGTCCCTCCCAAAATTGCAACATTTTCTCTGTCCCCAGCCATCTTATCTTTCCCATATTGCCCCCATACATATGGCTTCTTTGTTTCTGTCTGGGATCACTAATCCAACCACCTGTAATGTATACCTTTCAGCTCCCAGGTCTACCACCTCCTCTAAATGTACCAATTCCAATCCTGCTGCCCCACCAGCAACTCTACCTGCTGCCCCTGTATCTCTACCTGAACCTCTGCCTGCATCTGCCCGAAACTCTGTCAGACCTAAAAAAGAAATGGTGACAAAATAAGTAAATACAATTTGGGGTGGGGGTGTTACAGGTACAATATTCATAACAATTCATATATAAAGTTTATATAACATGTACCCATGGGCTGCCACTCAAAATAAAAACAAAAGTAAGAAATACATCAAATGATCACACGGGATTTTGTAATAGGTAGTTGGGTTTCTCAAGGGACTACATTGCTCCTGAGTGGCGCAGCGGTCTAAGGCACTGCATCTCAGTGCAAGAGGAGTCACTCATGTGTGTTCCACACGGAACTGCTTTGATTAGTTATTTCGTGTGTAGTTTGTTTTGTTTCAGTGTTCGCTTGTTTTAATAAAGAGCATGAACATGTACCACGCTGCGCATTGGTCCTCCGAACCTTACTGATCCTCCTCGTCGGAGGAAGACAGCCATTACACTGAGACTCTTTTTGCTTATGGCGATGGGCTTGTCCGGTCTGCGGTGAGCGTCCAGCTGGATAAGACTGCCGAAAGTGGTGTAGGGCTTCTTAACCACCAACTGTTTGGTCCTCTTGCAGAAGATTTGCTGGTACTGGACATCTCCTGGAAAGTGGACGAGACGTAGGGCAACATTACTTTGTTGGTAATGGTGTCAATCGAATGGGACCAGCTAGTTTAGGGACAATGGGGGGACATTGGGAGCTGCTTTTGAGAGGAAAGATCAGTCAACAAAGTGAATGGGCTGGGGGGCTAAAGAAGGTGTGAAAAGTCTTAGGAAGGCAGTTCTTACACAGTATGAATTGATGTGTATGGGAGACTGAAGAGAAATGGCACCTCAATCCAGTGTTGTATCGGTCTCGAGACCACATAGTGTCTTGGTCTTATCTCTGTGTCAGATATTTTTACTCTGTCTTGGACAGTGAGGACTCATTTCGAGACAAGCCGAGACCAGCAGAGTAAAAGAGATCAGCTTATACTCAGTCAGCAGATTAAACCATTTTGCCGGGCCAAATATATACACTACTTTCTTGAAACCTTTTTATCCAGGGCTGCAACTTTCACTGGGGACGGAGGGGTCATGTCCCCCCCCCCCCAGTTCTATCATTGCAATGTCATACAAAAAGCGGCAACTGTGAGCTTTAGGACCATGCGGATGCCTTTGAGCAGTCGGGTAGGCTGTTTGGAGTGTTTAGCAAGTTGGATTTAGGGCAGCACAGACACCACAGGCTGTGTGAAGGCAAAGCTTCTGGAAGGCTGGCTGGACCAGCATGGGAGAGTTGAGCATAGTTCAGTGTGTGTGTGTGGCGCTCTTTCACCGAGTTGTAAATGCAGAGCAGAAACTGGCTACTATTTAGTTGGCTGATGTAGCTGGCAAGGTAACCAAGGTCAGTTTTAGCCTCTTTATGTCAGTCATAATAGCCACCTCAAATCGCTATCTAACAGCTGTTATTTGTATGGAAATATTTTGGAGCCTTTGTTTTGTCTCATTTGAAAAGTAAATGAACTTGGCTAGCTTCGTCAGTTGATGTACCTGAACACATTTTGGGTGTGTTCATAAATTCAGGCTACCTCCATTTCAGAGCACTTGTCTGAGTGTGCCAGAGTGCAGAATAACTGAATTTACTAACCCTCAAACACCCGTTGAATATGAACCGTGTCAGTAAATGCCAGCGAAAAAAAAGCACAATGCAATTGTTGCCAGCAGCACAGTAAGTCATCAACCCTCAGGATAACATGAAAACAGCCTAACCAGCTCTGGAAGTAGCTAGCAGGCCAGAGTATCCAGTGTGCGCTCTGAACGCTCCGAAAGCAAAACGCTCTGAATTTACAAATGGACAATCGTACAGCAAAGTTGCTCTGGATAACATAACGGCCTAACCAGCTCTGTTAGGGCGAGTAATGTTCAGTGAGCTTGATACACACGCCTCTTGGAGGGATTGAAACACTCAACTCCCCATGGAGTGAAAGAGGTATGTGATTGCAGGTGCGAGTAAGGATGACAGAGGCAGAGAATATTATAATTTATTGGGAATTTATTTCCTTAACACAGTAATGTGGGGAAAAGGGTCTGGACAGAGCAAAAGCAAAGAAAGTAAAAGTTTCCTCTCTCCTACCTTACCTGACCTACCCACTACTTAGCTAACCTTATCACCACCTGATGCACTAACCAAAATACAGGGGTGGTCGACCCAGGTCTTACCTAGTGTGCATTGACAGAGTACATATATATGCCCTCAGGCCTCTTGCCTAAGCACTCCCAAGGTGCCTTCCCCTTCCCCTCTTGGAACAAATGAAACAGAATACAAACTTAAAGTGAACAATCAAAAACACTGAGTTTTATTGGCACACACATACCTTCATCAAAACTGTCTCTGAGCAACAACCAACTCAGGACATCCAAGAAGCTCTCTCTTCCACAAAGTGACACTGGCTTTTTATCCAGCTGCAGAAGGAGTTTGTAATTGCCGACAGCTGTATCCCCTAACGAGAGGGTGGGATCAGAGCACCAATCTGCAATGGGGCCAACCAATCAGCTGCTTGGGGGAATCCAGGAAGACATTTCCTGAAAGACACACATACATAAACACAACTCATAACACAGAAACTGGGGAACGTAACAGAGCTGTTCTCTCATTTGTGTCTGGAAGTTGCTATCAAGTTAGCTTGAGTGCTTGACTGCTATTTTTTCTTCTTATTATTATTTTGAACAAAACAAATACAAAAACAGAAATATACAAACAAGAGTACAAAAACCTAACAGTATTACATATCGAGATACATTTATTATTTGATAAAAAGTTACTTACTAATAATTTCTAAATAATATTTAAATTATATCTTAAACAATGTGAAGAGGGCTTTGTTCTCCGCCCACTTCCTTTTATGGATAAAGAATCTGCCATGTAAAAATAAACAAATGAACAATGAACATTAAACCAGGGTACATATACTTTGGATCTAAATGAAACATCATATCAGAGTCTTTCAAATGAACATTAATAGCAGTTTCTTTTAACTGCCACGTGATTATTTGCCCATGTAGGTTAGCCTACTCTCACGCTCAACCAGGAGAGGTAGGCTACTGGAGTTGAAGCAGCGAAATCTGAGTGTGTGAATAATGTGGGAAAAGATGTGCTTTTAATACAACAGGTAAGCTAACGCATACAAAGCAGAAAGAGGACCGTCTCCAAATAATCTGTGGGACAACAAAAATGTTGTCATCCCCAAAATCGTCTGTCTAACCGCCTTCAGCTTGAAAAATGCCGACCCGCACTGATCTCTGTCAGGAACCACAGGTCCTGTAGGCATCCTGCAGGAAGGGAGCCCTCTAGTGCAATCAGTACACAACACTATGCTCATCATGTCTTAGCAGGACCAGATGGTGACAGGGGTCGCAGCAGGATCAGACAGCCAGGGAAGACCAGTCTACGGAGCTCAGGTGAATTTCGCAGTATAATAACAATGTCAGTGAATGTTCCACCTTGAACTGATGGGTAGACCCAAAGTAGCTACAGGACAGCAGCTTAAATTTATAGCTACAGTCTGTGATCTGGGAATAATGGTCATTTTAATTCTGGAATCATTGATTCTATTCTTGTATAATATAATGTATAAAAGTACACCAAGGTAATTCTTTGTCACATCTCATTTTAGGAGGATCAGATTTTAAGGCAGTCTGACAAACCTCCAAAGTTGATTTCAAAACTGTAACAAGGGTTGATAGATGCTTTTCCTGATGACACAAAACATGTAAAACAAAAATGTGATGAAGACCTGGAAGATGCTATTGATGATGATGAATGAATACAGATACTGTATGTTTGAATGCCTCGTCATGTCCATATAATCTCAGACATAAATTACTGCATAAATTAAGACCATCCATAGAACGTAAAATAAAAAAAAATGATATAAAAATCAAACTTTCATTAAATCACACATGTAAGATACTCAATTAAAGCTACACTCGTTGTGAATCCAGCCAACATGTCAGATAAACATCACAATTGGTCCTTTTGTTCGATTAATTCCGTCCATATACAGTGCCTTGCGAAAGTATTCGTCCCCCTTGAACTTTGCGACCTTTTGCCACATTTCAGGCTTCAAACATAAAGATATAAAACTGTATTTTTTTTGTGAAGAATCAACAACAAGTGGGACACAATCATGAAGTGGAACGACATTTATTGGATATTTCAAACTTTTTTAACAAATCAAAAACTGAAAAATTGGGCGTGCAAAATTATTCAGCCCCCTTAAGTTAATACTTTGTAGCGCCACCTTTTGCTGCGATTACAGCTGTAAGTCGCTTGGGGTATGTCTCTATCAGTTTTGCACATCGAGAGACTGAAATGTTTTCCCATTCCTCCTTGCAAAACAGCTCGAGCTCAGTGAGGTTGGATGGAGAGCATTTGTGAACAGCAGTTTTCAGTTCTTTCCACAGATTCTCGATTGGATTCAGGTCTGGACTTTGACTTGGCCATTCTAACACCTGGATATGTTTATTTTTGAACCATTCCATTGTAGATTTTGCTTTATGTTTTGGATCATTGTCTTGTTGGAAGACAAATCTCCGTCCCAGTCTCAGGTCTTTTGCAGACTCCATCAGGTTTTCTTCCAGAATGGTCCTGTATTTGGCTCCATCCATCTTCCCATCAATTTTAACCATCTTCCCTGTCCCTGCTGAAGAAAAGCAGGCCCAAACCATGATGCTGCCACCACCATGTTTGACAGTGGGGATGGTGTGTTCAGTGTGATGAGCTGTGTTGCTTTTACGCCAAACATAACGTTTTGCATTGTTGCCAAAAAGTTCAATTTTGGTTTCATCTGACCAGAGCACCTTCTTCCACATGTTTGGTGTGTCTCCCAGGTGGCTTGTGACAAACTTTAAACGACACTTTTTATGGATATCTTTAAGAAATGGCTTTCTTCTTGCCACTCTTCCATAAAGGCCAGATTTGTGCAATATACGACTGATTGTTGTCCTATGGACAGAGTCTCCCACCTCAGCTGTAGATCTCTGCAGTTCATCCAGAGTGATCATGGGCCTCTTGGCTGCATCTCTGATCAGTCTTCTCCTTGTATGAGCTGAAAGTTTAGAGGGACGGCCAGGTCTTGGTAGATTTGCAGTGGTCTGATACTCCTTCCATTTCAATATTATCGCTTGCACAGTGCTCCTTGGGATGTTTAAAGCTTGGGAAATCTTTTTGTATCCAAATCCGGCTTTAAACTTCTTCACAACAGTATCTCGGACCTGCCTGGTGTGTTCCTTGTTCTTCATGATGCTCTCTGCGCTTTTAACGGACCTCTGAGACTATCACAGTGCAGGTGCATTTATACGGAGACTTGATTACACACAGGTGGATTGTATTTATCATCATTAGTCATTTAGGTCAACATTGGATCATTCAGAGATCCTCACTGAACTTCTGGAGAGAGTTTGCTGCACTGAAAGTAAAGGGGCTGAATAATTTAGCACGCCCAATTTTTATGTTTTTGATTTGTTAAAAAAGTTTGAAATATCCAATAAATGTCGTTCCACTTCATGATTGTGTCCCACTTGTTGTTGATTCTTCACAAAAAAATACAGTTTTATATCTTTATGTTTGAAGCCTGAAATGTGGCAAAAGGTCGCAAAGTTCAAGGGGGCCGAATACTTTCGCAAGGCACTGTATATCCAAAATGTCAT
Organism: Oncorhynchus mykiss; assembly: GCF_057628025.1. Classification (NCBI taxonomy): domain Eukaryota; kingdom Metazoa; phylum Chordata; class Actinopteri; order Salmoniformes; family Salmonidae; genus Oncorhynchus; species Oncorhynchus mykiss. The sequence continues at coordinate 29,429,863 of NC_143038.1, forward strand.
TTTATTTGGAGCGTTTGATCCAGAAAAAAACAGCTTCCAAAATGTGCAACTTCACTACAAAACATTTCAAAAGTTGCCTATAAACTTTGCCAAAATATTTCAAACTACTTTTGTAATACAACTTTAGGTATTTTTAAACGTTAATATTCGATCAAATTGAAGACGGGTCTATCTGTGTTCAATACAGGAACACAACAAACCAAGCTACTTTTCAAGTCTTGCGCAACTCAACAGTGTTACGCAGTTCCTAGATGGCCGTACTTCTTCATTGCACAAATGAATAACCTCAAGCATCGTTTGCCAATGAGAACTCAATGAACAGACAGAGACCTAAAAAAAAATTAATCTGAACGGTTAGTCCTTGGGGTTTTGCCTGCTACAAAAGTTCTGTTATACTCACAGACATGATTCAAACAGTTTTAGAAACTTCAGAGTGTTTTTTTTATCCAAATATACTAATAATATGCATATCTTATATTCCTGGCATGAGTAGCAGGAAGTCGAAATTGGGCACGCTATTTATCCAAAAGTGAAAATGCTGCCCCCTATACCTTAAGAAGTTAAATAGTACCCGCAAACTCCAGTCTCAAGGTCAACAGCGATGAGGCGACTCCGGGATACTGACCTTCTAGGCAATTGCAAAGAAAATGCCATATCTCGGACTGGCCAACAAAAAGAAAATATTTAAGATGGGCAAAAGAACACAGAAACTGGACAGAGGAACTCTGCCTAGAAGGCCAGCTTCCTGGAGTTGCCTCTTCACTCTTCTGCCTAGAAGCTGCCAGTTGAGGACTTGTGAGGTGTCTATTTCTCAAACTAGACACTAATGTACTTGTCTTCATGCTCAGTTGTGCACCGGGGCCTCCCACTCCTCTTTCTATTCTGGTTATAGCCAGTTTGCGCTGTTCTGTGAAGAGAGTATTACACAGCGTTGTACGAGATATTCAGTTTCTTGGCAATTTCACCCATGGAATACCCTTCATTTCTCAGAACAAGAATAGACTGACAAGAAATGTATTTGTTTCTGGACAATTTTAGCCTGTAAATGAACCCACAAATGTTGATGCTCCAGATACTCAACTAGTCTAAAGAAGGCCAGTTTTATTGCTTCTTTAATCAGACCAACAGTTTTCATATGTGCTAACATAATTACAAAAGGGTTTTCTAATGATCAATTAGCCTTTTAAAATTAGGATCTTGGATTATCTAACACAACGTGCCATTGGAACACAGGAGTGATGGTTGCTGATAATGGGCCTTTGTACGCCTATGTAGAAATTCCATAAAAAAATATGCAGTTTCCAGCTACAATAGTAATTTACAACATTAACAATGTCTACACTATATTTATGATCATTTTGATGATATTTTAATGGACAAAAAATGTATTTCTTTCAAAACAAGGACATTTCTAAGTGACCCCAAACTTTTGAACGGTAGTGTATATTTGAGGTGTACTGTATGTGTGTTTTTTTTTGTTTGTTTCCAAACCTTTCCATTGGAAATTAAAAAATTGGTATGAACTGGGAAGGGAATTGGGTTGGGAGAGAATTTAGTTATTGACTATCAATCACATTTATTTCTAAAGCCCTTTTTACAAAGTGCTATACAGAAACCCAGCCTAAAACCCCAAACATCAAGCAGTGCAGCTGTAGAAGCACAGTGTCAAGGAACAACTCCATAGAAAGGTGGGAACCTAGGAAGAAACCTAGAGAGGAACCAGGCTCTGCGTGGTGGCCAGTCCTCCTCTGGCTGTGCCGGGTGGATATTATAAGAGTACATGGCCATTAAGGCCAGATTGTTCTTCAAGATGTTCAAACGTTCATAGATGACCAGTAGGGTCAAATAATCATTGGATGTGGCAGGGCTTGCAAACTATTACAGACTACAAAGGGAAGCACAGCCGAGAGCTGCCCAGTGACACGAGCCTACTAGACGAGCTAAATAACTTATGTGCTCACTTCGAGGCAAGTAACACTGAAACATGCAGGAGAGCATCAACTGTTCCGGACGACTGTGTGATCACGCTCTCTGCAGACGATGCAAGTAAGACCTTTAAACAGGTCAACACTCACAAGGCCGCTGGGCCAGATGGATTACCAGGACGTGTTCTCCGAGCATGCGCTGACCAACTGGCAAGTGTCTTCACTGACATTTTCAACCTCTCCCTGTCTGAGTCTGTAATACCAACATGTTTCAAGCAGACCACCATAGTCCCTGTGCCCAAGAACACTAAGATAACCTGTGTAAAAGACTACCGACCACTTACGTCTGTAGCCATGAAATGCTTTTAGGTACTTTCTTAAAACTGCATCGTTGGTTAAGGGTATTTCACTGTAAGGTCTAACCCTGTTGTATTCGGCGCATCTGACAAAAAACATTTGATTTGATTTGATATGATATCAACAGACCACCAACTTATTACCCTGAGAGAAGGCTAAGAATAGCGCACAAAAATCTCCACAGCACAAGCCTGAGGGGGTGCAAAACCAAACAGGAAAATCATGTCTGTGACTCATCCCACTCAATAATACACGCCTCCTAAGAACGACATGGAAGAGCACTAGCAAGCCAGTAACTCAGCCCCTGTAATCGGGTCGGAGGAAGAGAATCCAAGTGGAGAGAGGGGAGCTGGCCAGGCAGCGACAGCGGTTCGGTTTTCCAATGCCTTGCCGCTCACCTTCACACCCCTGGGCCAGACTACACTCAGTCATAGGACCTACTGAAGAGATGAGTCTTTAAAGGTCGAGGTAGAGTCTGTGTCTCTCAAATGGATAGGCAGACTATTCCAAAAGCCTTGCTTAGAAATTATAGGCACAATAAGGAGGCCTGTGTCGTGTGACCATAGCATATGTCCAAATTGCAGAGATAGGTAGGAGCAAGCCCATGTAATGCTTTGTAGGATAGCAGTGCTATCTTGAAATCAGCCCCTAGCCTTAACAGGAAGCCAGTGTAGAGAGGCTGGCACTGGAGTAATATGATCAAATGTTTTGGTTCTAGTCAAGATTCTAGCAGCTGTGTTTAGCACTAACTGAAGTTTATTTAGTGTTTTATCCGGGTAGTCGGAGAGTAGAGCATTGCACTCTATGTTGTCTGTTCACACTGCAATGCTTTATCTTGGCCAGGTCACAGTTGCAAATGAGAACTTGTTATCAACTAGCCTACCTGGTTAAATAAAGGTGAAATAAAATAAATAAAAAAGCTTAATCTAGAAGTGACAAAAGCAAGGATTAGTTTTCCTGCATCAATTTTGGACAACACATTTATGATATTTGAAATGTTACGAAGATGGAAAAAGGCTCTCCCTGAAATATTATTAATATGTTTGTCAGAAGACAGATTAGGGTCCAGATTAAAGTCAAGGTCCGTCACAGATTAATTTGAGATGACTGTACAACCATCAATATTAATTGTTAGATCCAACAGCAGATCTCTTTGTTTCTTGGGACCTAGAACTATCATCTCTGTTTTGTCCGAGTTCAGAAGTAAAACAGGCAAATTTAAGGCTTTGCCCAGTGTGGCAAAGAAGGGGGTCGAGTGATAAATGGCAGATATGTGAGAGCAGAACTAATAAACGGGCTCTGCCCGATCACTAAAATGACCACCCCTGTCAGAACTACAGATCACAAAATGGCCGCGGGCCAAAACTACAAGTCCCAGAAGCAAGGTGAACCCTCAGAAGGTGGAGCCGACCCACAGATAAAGGGTCAAGAAAAACCAGGAAGAGAGAGAGAGAGTGCTGGAAGGATCTATGAACAATAGAGAAAGAGACAATAGAGATTGGCTGGATTTACTGTGTATGAGCTGGATTGTTTTGAACTTACCTGTTGGCGTTTGGACCTGGACCTACCGAGAACCCGATTTGTGTACCGAACCCTGCTATCCTTGACCTCGCCTACGGCCTGGGTGGACCAGGACGGAGAAACAAACACACAGGTACTGTCCTGTTCGAAAGAACTCTCATTCTTGGGTGATTTGGTGACAGTTTACCACTTAATTTGTGACAAACGCTCCTAACCTTGAAGAGGTTTGCCACACCCAGTTTCATCAAAATGTACAGCTGTGTGTCGTCCGCATAGCAGTGAACGTTGACATTGTGTTTCTGAATGACGTCACCAAGAGGTAGAATATATTGTGACAACAGTAGTGATCCTAAAATGGAACCTTGAGGAATGCCGCAACTTACAATTGATTTGTTAGAGGACAAACTATCCACAGAGACGAACTGATATCTATCTGACAGAAAGGCAAAAACTTTGTAGACCAAGTAGGGTTTCTCATCTTTACAAAAAAATGTGGTGATGATGGTCTCAAAAGCAACATTGAGGTCTAGGAGCACGAGGACAGATGCAAAGCCTAGGTCTGATTCCATTAAAAGGTAATTTACCACCTTCACGAGTGCAGTCTCAGTGCTATCATGGGGTCTAAAAACAGACTGAAGCATTTCGGCATACATTATTTGGTTTTGTTACTGCCACTTTTAGTGAGTTTGGAACTGGTGGATAGGGAGCAATTTATTATGTTCAACATAGGAGGGCCAAACACAGGAAGTAGTTGGAATAGGGTCCAGTATGCAGCTTGAGGGTTTAGAGGCCATGACATGTTCATGAATGTGTCAAGAGATACATAATTAAAAACTTTAGCGTCTCCATTCATCCTAGGTCCTGGCAGTTCTGTGCAGACTCAGTGCAGACAACTGAGCTTTGGAGAAGTACGCAGATTCAAAGAGGAGTCAGTAATTTTGCTTTCTAATGATCATGATCTTTTCATCAAACAAGTTAATTAATTCATCACTGCTGAAGTGAAAGCCATCCTCTCTTGTTGAATGCTGCTTTTCAGTTAGCTTTGCGACAGTATCAAAGATACATTTTGGATTCTTCTTATTCTCCTCAATTAGGTTGAAGAAATAGGATGACCGAGCAGCAAAGTGGGCTCTTCGATACTGCACCTAGATCGTCTTTCCAAGCTACTCGGAAGACTTCCAGTTTGGTGTAACGCCATTTCCATTCCAGTTTTATGGATGCTTTGTCCCTATAATTTCTAAGCAAACAGCTGGAGGCAGGGCTTTCTCCTATAGAGCTCAATTTTTATGGAACGGTCTGCCTACCCATGTCAGAGACGCAAACTCGGTCTCAACCTTCAAGTCTCTACTGAAGACTCATCTCTTCAGTGGGTCATATGATTGAGTGTAGTCTGGCCCAGGAGTGGGAAGGTGAACGGAAAGGCTCTGGAGCAACGAACTGCCCTTGCTGTCTCTGCCTGGCCGGTTCCCCTCTTTCCACTGGGATTCTCTGCCTCTAACCCTATTACAGGGGCTGAGTCACTGGCTTACTGGGGCTCTCTCATGCCGTCCCTGGAGGGGGTGCGTCACCTGAGTGGGTTGATTCACTGATGTGGTCATCCTGTCTGGGTTGGCGCCCCCCCCCCCCCCTCCCCCTTGGGTTGCGCCGTGGCGGAGGTCTTTGTGGGCTATACTCAGCCTTGTCTCAGGATGGTAAGTTGGTGGTTGAAGATATCCCTCTAGTGGTGTGGGGGCTGTGCTTTGGCAAAGTGGGTGGGGTTATATCCTTCCTGTTTGGCCCTGTCCGGGGGTGTCCTCGGATGGGGCCACAGTGTCTCCTGACCCATCCTGTCTCAGCCTCCAGTATTTATGCTGCAGTAGTTTATGTGTCGGTGGGCTAGGGTCAGTTTCTTATATCTGGAGTACTTCTCCTGTCCTATTCGGTGTCCTGTGTGAATCTAAGTGTGCGTTCTCTAATTTTCTCCTTCTTTCTCTCTCTCGGAGGACCTGAGCCCTAGGACCATGCCCCAGGACTACCTGATGTGACTCCTTGCTGTCCCCAGTCCACCTGGCCGTGCTGCTGCTCCAGTTTCAACTGTTCTGCCTCATTATTATTCGACCATGCTGGTCATTTATGAACATTTGAACATCTTGGCCATGTTCTGTTATAATCTCCACCCGGCACAGCCAGAAGAGGACTGGCCACCCCACATAGCCTGGTTCCTCTCTAGGTTTCTTCCTAGGTTTTGGCCTTTCTAGGGAGTTTTTCCTAGCCACCATTGCTTGCTGTTTGGGGTTTTAGGCTGGGTTTCTGTACAGCACTTTGAGGTATCAGCTGATGTACGAAGGGCTATATAAATACATTTGATTTGATTTTGGGTTGTCCGAGAATTTATAACATGGCTTAAGATGATCCTTGGTTGGGGTGTGAGCAGATTATTTGTTGCGATTGCAAATGCATTCAAATGGTGGTTCGATAGTCCAGGATTATGAGGAAAAACATTTAGATCCACAATATTTAATCGATGTGACAACTATATCCAGGGAATGACTGTGGCAATGAGTAGTTCCGGAGACATGTTGGACAAAACCCTATGAGTCAATGATGACTCATGGAGTGGGTCTGTGGACTTTTCCATATGAATATTAAAGTCATAAAAAATGTGAATATTATCTGCCATTATCTGCCAAGGTCCGATAGGAATTCAGGGAACTCAGTGAAGAACACTGTATACAGCCCAGGAGGCCTGTAAACAGTAGCTATAAAAAGTGATTGAGTAGGCTAGAAGCTCAAAAGATGAAAGCGCAGTCATTTTTAGCGGGGTATATTGAAATTTGCTGTTGTAAATGTTCAACACCTCCGCCTTTGCGGGATGCGCAGGGGAAATGGTCACTAGTGTAACCAGGAGGAAAGGCCTCATTTAACACAGTAAATTCATCAGGCTTAAGCGATCTTTCAGTCAGGCCAATCACATCAAGATTATGATCAGTGATTAGTTAATTGACTATGACTGCCTTGGAAGTGAGGGATCTAACATTATGTAGCCCTATTTTGAGATATCAGAATCTCTTTCAACAATGACAGGATCGGAGGAGATCTTTATTCCAGTGAGATTGCTAAAGCCATAACCCCCATATTTAGTTTTGCTCAACCTAGATCGAGGCACTGACACAGTTTCAATGACTACACTGACTGTGCTAGTGGCAGAATCCACTAAACTGGCAGGCTGGCTAACAGCCTGCTGCCTGGCCTGCACCCTATCTCATTGTGGAGCTAGAGGAGTTAGAGCCCTGTTTATGTTGATAAGATGAGAGCACCCCTCCAGCTAAGATGGAGTCCGTCACTCCTCAGCAGGCCAGGATATACTGGTGGGGCTCGGGCTGGCTGGTCAGTCTGGCTGAAAGTTGATATTTCTTAATAAAGACAACCAAAAGTCTTTATTTTTTCAAGAGTTGTTCATTTGTTAGGGTATTGGTTAAAGGTGCAGTCTTATTAATCACTTAAACATATTTAATAGCTTGATGACTGTGGGCATTTTTGCTGTCTTTTTATTCTACTGTAAATAGACTGTATATTGGATTATGTAAAAATGCAGGAAATGAGCTTCTGATGATCAAACAAATTCTGAGGGAGCTTATGTCCCCCCCCTACTTCTAAAACCAAAGTGTTAATATAGATTATAGATATGTTTGCGCAGTGCTGAACCTATAGGCCTTCAGTGTGTGTAACAGGTTCATGATTCTGAAAGGACACTAACTGTAATACCAGCGCACTCATGTAGGAGGAGGCACTTTTTGTAAAACACAAAGGGCCAGTGGTGTAGTGGAAGGTATACACAGGTATAAGCCGTATCTATACACACTTTCTATTAGTGGGCATTGCTTATACTCACTTCTTAATCCCTACTGACACGTATCAAAGTAGTGTAGAGGTGCTAGCCAGCTGAGACTGGTTGAGAACCAACTAACCAACCACAGACGATTTAGACACAAGCGTCATTGCTACCAACGCACAAACAGAGAGTGAATTAGCTATATCAACAATTCTATTTTTAGCAACGGAGTATTTTCCAGACAAGGGTGGAATACGTGGCGACCAAATTGATACCAAATAAGAGTAACATTGGCTAACTTACGTTAGTTAACACCAGTCAAACATAGAACAAAGGTAGCTATCAGTCTAGAAGTGACAACCATGGCATAAACAAAATTGATTGACAGTGTTCTAAAAAAAACTATATGATTTAGCTGATCGCTTTCAGATTTCAATACAGGACTGTATTAGCTAGCTAGCTAGCTAACTTACCCAGCTACAGTAGTCCAACTAGGCTAGCAAGCAAGCTAGGTTACCTCTAATTGAGAATCGACTGTTTTGTTGTGAAGATAATGGATAATAATCACTTCTCAGTTGACCCCATCAGTTCAGCCTGAAAATCCCTCTGATAATCTTTGGTCACAACATCATTATTGATAACCGCAAGCCACTAGCAGAAATTTTGGTGAATCTCTGGTAGGTAGAACAGTGAAAGGTAACTAATTTTCACACCTGTTTGTAATTAGCACAGCCAGGCACAGAACATCACACAGGCATGATGACAAACATTAGTGAGAAAAATGTTCGTCGTTCGAAGTAAATAACTGTCACGCCCTGGTCAAAGTATTTTGTGTTTATCTTTATTTATTTGGTCAGGCCAGGGTGTGGCATGGGTTTTTGTATGTGGTGTGTATGTATGGGGATTGTAGCTAGTGGGGTGTTCTAGCTAAGTCTATGGCTGTCTGAAGTGGTTCTCAATCAGAGGCAGGTGTTTATCGTTGTCTCTGATTGGGAACCATATTTAGGCAGCCATATTCTTTGAGTTTGTCGTGGGTGATTGTCCTTAGTGTCCTGATGTCATTGTTCTGTGTTAGGTTACACAAGTATAGGCTGTTTCGGTTTTCGTTAAGTTTATTGTTTTGGTAGTGTTTGTGTTTAGTGTGTTCCTTCATTAAACATGGATTGCAATAGACACGCCGCATTTTGGTCCGACTCTCCTTCTCATATAGAAAACCGTTACAATAACGCCATTATTCAAGTTTGTGGGCAAGCCTCTACCTAGCGGGCGGTATCAGTATGTCTGTTTGCCCGACTTTGTGGTTCACTATGAGTAGACGAATACACGGGGAGTCAAAACTTCCTGATTCTACCAGTGAAATGAAAATGTTCTAGCTTGTGGTTTGGATAATGGTGATGTTTATGTTAACAATATGTTGTTAATATAGTAATGACTATATGCCATGTCAGAGCCAGGGTGAAATTCCCCTTTAATAAAAGTGAAATTAGTGCTGTATTCACATCTCTCCCAAATTAACCTTTGTGACATGGTGTTCAAATCATTTTGAGCAATAGAAGACATTGATTCCACCATTTCAGATAGACCTATCCAGGTGATTTGCCTTTTATGCATGCTATCCAATGCCCTTTTGAGTTCATTGATTTGGGCTCCCAACGAGGCGGCTTCCTCTTTGGAGAGGAGAGGAGTTCTTAATTGTTTTTAGAAAGGACTTAGTCTGGCTTGATGTGGATTTACAATCCGTGGTGAACAGTTGTTTTATAGAAGCGGGAGAATATTTTACTGATTCATTTGGGTTCTGATAGTAATTCTCCTGTTTCAGATTCAATCATTTCTATATTAGCTGATTGATCATTAGGTCATATGGGTCATATGTCGAATACAGGTGTAGATAATAATATAACATCGATTTGGGAGAATATTTTATGCCTGTTTGAGTAAAAGGTTACTTATTTTGCTTTGGATTACGTACTCCTCCAGGCATAAATGAGCTTGTAATCAGAGAGTATACCTTGGAGAGCCTTGTTTGCTTGTGAATTGTCATTGGTCTTATTAGATTTGTCCCATATGTCCAAAATTGGCATTCATGTCTGTCCCAATAACCAGATGGAATTTAGTTAATTCTAACAATAGGCTGCTCAGAGAATCAAAAAACGTAGGACCATATGAATATGGTATACATATTAAAAAAGGCAATTTTGTTTCCATTATGATTACGTTTAAGGAAAGTGATTCTGCCTTCTTGGCCATTGCCTTTATCGAAGATGGTGATTTTTAGTTTCTTATGTCTTATTATGATAACCCCTTTAGTTTTTTTTTTGGGGGGGGGGGATAAAAAGTGATAAAAAGCAGCCAGTCCGAACAAAGAGTTCTGTTTCCTATGCGTCCTTTTGGAGCAGGTGAGTTTCTTGAAGCACTGATACAGTGCCTTCAGAAAATATTCATACCCCTGAACTTATTCCACATTTTTATTATGTTACAGCCTGGATTCAAAATTTATGAAAATATTGTTTTTCTAACCCATCTAGACATGACACCCCATAATGACAAAGTGAACACATGTTTTTAGCAGACATTTTTGCAAATGTATTGAAAATGAAATAATGATGATCTCATTTACATGAGGTACCAGTCAAAAGTTTGGACACACCTACTTGTAGAATAATAGTGATGACATCAAAACTATGAAATAACACATGCGGAATCATGTTGTAACCAAAAAAGTGTTGAACAAATCTAAATATATTTTATATAAAAGAAGCCACAATAAGCCTTGACAGCTTTGCATACTCTTGGCATTCTCTCAACCAGCCTAATGAGGCTGTCACCTGGAATGCATTTCAATTAACAGGTGTGCCTTGTTAATTTATGGAATTTCTTTCCTTCTTAATGTGTTTGAGCCAATCAGTTGTGTTGTGACAATGTAGGGGTGGTATACAGAAGATAGCCCTATTTGGTAAAATACCAAGTTCAAATTATGGCAAGAACAGCTCAAATAAGCAAAGCGAAATGACAGTCCATCATTACTTTAAGGTCAGTCAATCCTGAAAATAAATTAACTTTGAAAGTTTCTTAAAGTGCAGTGTCAAAAACCATCAAGCGCTATGATGAAACTGGCTCTCATGATGACCGCCACAGGAAAGGAAGACCCAGAGTTACCCCTGCTGCAGAGGATAAGCTCATTAGAGTTACCAACCTCAGAAAACGGCAAATAACTACACCTCAGATTGCAAATCACAGAGATCAAGTAATAGACATATCTTAACATCAACTGTTCAGAGGAGAATGTGTGAATCAGGCCTTCAATGTCGAATTGCTGCAAAGAAAACCTCTACTAAAGGACACCAAAAATAAGAGGAGACTTGCTTGGGCCAAGAAACACAAGCAATGGACATTAGACCGGTGGAAATCTGTCCTTTTTGAGATTTTTGGTTCCAACCGATGTGTCTTTGTGAGATGCAGAATAGGTGAACGGATGATGGTTCCCACCGTGAAGCATTGAGGATGAGGTGTGATGGTGTGGGAGTGCTTTGCTGGTGACACTGTCTGTGATTTATTTAGAATTCAATGCACACCTAACCAGCATGGCTACCACAGCATTCTGCAGCGATACGGCATCCCATCTGGTTAGCGCTTAGTGGGACTATAATTTATTTTTAAACAGGAAAATGACCCAAAACACACCTCCAGAATGTGTAAGGGCTATTTGACCAAGAAGGAGAGTGATGCAGTGCTTCATCAGATGACCTGGCCTCAACAATCACCCAGCCTCAACCCAATTGACATGGTTTGGGATGAGTTGGACCGCAGAGTGAAGGATTGATTGATCTTTCAGAAGTTGATTTTAAGAAAGCAGCTTGCCCGCATGAATTGAACCCTTATTTTAAAATAAAATGGTGCAGAAATCATTGCTGCCCATCTCACACATATTAAATCTTTCATTGGCGAGTAATATGATTCCAAATGTCTGGAAAGCAGTGTCCAGAGTTATCAAAAGCTGCTTTTACATAAGGGTGGAGATCAGTCCCAGTTGGATAACTATCATCCCATATCTGATTAACAGTCTGCACTGGCAAAAGTTTAGGAAAACTGGTGAACTCGCAGTTGAAAGACTTTCTTCATAGTATATGTTACTCAGTTTTATCTCAATTCCAGTCGGGTTTTTAGAGCCAAGCATAATACAATTACAACCAGCTTTCACTTTTAATTGACCTATCGAAGGCCTTCGACACTGTTGACAATGCCCTGCTGTTGTATAGACTAAAACTGGTTGGTTTAATTGTTGATGTATTGGATTGGTTCCGAAATTACCTTTCTGACAGAACACAGTGTGTAGCATAGGAGGGTATGAAATCTGAGTTTCGAAGGCTCACAAAAGGAGTTCCCCAGGGCTCAATTTTAGGTCCAATCCTTTTTACACTGTATACAGTATACAGCCATGGCCAAAAGTTTTGAGAAAAAACACAAATGTTTCACAAAGTCTGCTGCCTCAGTGTCTAGATATTTTTGTCAGATGTTACTACGGAATACTGAAGTATAATTACAAGCACTTCATCAGTGTCAAAGGCTTTTATTGACAATTACATGAAGTTGATGCAAAGAGTCAATATTTGCAGTGTTGACACTCCTTTTTCAAGACCTCTGCAATCTGCCTTGGCATGCTGTCAATTAACTTCTGGGCCACACTGATGGCAGCCCATTCTTGCATAATCAATGCTTGGAGTTTGTCAGAATTTATGGGTTTTTGTTTGACCACCTGCCTCTTGAGGATTGGCCACACGTTCTCAATGGGATTAAGGTCTGGGGAGTTTCCTGGCCATGGACCCAAAATATCGATGTTTTGTTCCCCAAGCCACTTAGTCACTTTTGCCTTATAGCAAGGTGCTCCATCATGCTGGAAAAGGCATTGTTCATCACCAAACTGTTCCTGGATGGTTGGGAGAAGTTGCTCTCGGAGAATGTGTTGGTACCAATCTTTATTCATGACTGTGTTCTTAGGCAAACTTGTGAATGAGCCCACTCCCTTGGCTGAGAAACAACCCCACACATGAATGGTCTCAGGATGCTTTACTGTTGGCAAGACACACGACTGATGGTAGCGCTCACCTTGTCTTCTCCGGACAAGTTTTTTCTGGATCCCCCAAACAATCGGAAAGGGGATTCATCAGAGAAAAAACCTTTACCCCAGTCCTCAGCAGTCCAATCCCTGTACCTTTTGCAGAATATCAGTCAGTCCCTGATGTTTTTCCTGGAGAGAAGTGGCTTCTTTGCTGCCCTTCTTGACACCAGGCCATCCTCAAAGTATTTTCCTCGCTGTGCGTGCAGATGCACTCACACCTGCCTGCTGCCATTCCTGAGCAAGCTCTGTACTGGTGGTGCCCCGATCCCGCAGCTGAATCAAATTTAAGAGACGGTCCTGGCGCTTGCTGGACTTTCTTGGGCACCCTGAAGCCTTCTTCAAAACAATTGAACCTTTCTCCTTGAAGTTCTTTATGATCCAATAAATGGTTGATTTAGGTGCAATCTTACTGGCAGCAATATCCTTGCCTGTGAAGCACTTTTTGTGCAAAGCAATGATGACGGCACGTGTTTCCTTGCAGGTAACCATGTTTGACAGAGGAAGAACAATGATTCCAAGCACCACCCTCCTTTTGAAGCTTCCAGATCTCCAACCTTGTCCTCATCAACACTCACACCTGTGTTAACGAGAGAGTCACTGATATGATGTCAGCCGGTCCTTTTGTGGCAGGACTAAAATGCAGTGGGAATGTTTATATGGGATTCAGTTCATTTGCATGGCAAAAAAAGGGACTTTGCAATTAATTGCAATTCATCTGATCACTCTTCATAACATTCTGGAGTATATGCAAATTACCATCATACAAACTGAGGCAGCAGATTTTGTGAAAATTAATATTTCTGTCATTCTCAAAACTTCTGGCCACGATGGTACAGTAAATTACAGAGGGAGACTGACTCTGCAAATCTTCATCTGTATGCTGATGACACAAGTATTTATTCAAGCGCATCTAATATTGAGAAGTCTTTTCAGGACTTACAGTTGGCTTTTGATGCTGTTCAATGGCAACTTTTCAAATTTAAACTTGTGCTTAATGCAAGGAGAACTAAATGTATGATTTCCTCTTCTCTGAAAGTAGACAGATGGAGTCACTTGCAGATTTTACCTCTAAAAGGACATCAAATTGATAGGGTCACCTCCTATAAGAATATTGGCATTTGGTTAGATGAAAAGCTGAATTTTAAACGGCACATTAATAAATTGACCAAGAAACTGAGGTTGAAACTGGGTTTCTATTTTAGGAAAATATATTGCTTTTCACTGTCAGTCAGAAAGGATCTTGTGATAGTCTATGCAGGCCTCAGCAAGTACCTTTTAAGAACTCTGGACACAGTGTATCATGGTGCTTTAAGATTTCTCACAAATGCTAGATCACTCACCCATCACTGTGATTTGTCTGCCATGGTGCAATGGACCTTTCTCTCCATCAGGAAGCTAAAGTACTGGCACACCTTTGTATACAAAGCATTCATAGCACAACTCCCTTTGCATCTCTGTTCCTTACTGACCAGATCAGTCACTCAATGCAGTCTTTTTTCACAGTTGCTGCTGTCTGTTCCTAAGGCTACAACTGAGAAGGGGAAACCATATTTTTCCCACAATGCCCCTTCATCCTGGAACATGCTTCAAAATATATTAAAGTTAGGGGAGTTAGTGGCCTTGCTTGTTTTTAAGACTCTGATCGACAACAGTTTTTGATAGCGCGCAGTTGTTCCTAATCTTCAAATGCATTTGTAATTTGTGACACTTTGTCTTTTGTGTGTATTTTGTATTTTCTTTCTAATATTTCATGTACACACATGCTATTTCCCTGTTTTGCCTTCTTGCCATGTTGCCCTTGCAAAATCATTTTTTAACCTCAATGGGTCTTACCTGGATAAATAATGGTTAAATAAACAATTAAATAAAATGTATTTTCCCAGAATGGTGTTTCCTGCACTGCTCTTTCCAGCTCTGGTTTTTCCCAGCAGCACAATCCTCAGTTGATTAAAAAGAGATATCAAATAAGAAATTATATTGTGTGTTATAAGTGTTTCTTTCCAAAACGCTACATCCACCAATTTTTCAAATTTGTGTTTTTTCAACATAAATTATTGCTTATGGGTACCTTCATGTGTGTAAAATATTACTGTTCTCAGACTTTTTATTTATATATTTTTTTTATTTGAAAGAATTTATTTTTTTCTAAATGCTATCCACTGAGTATACAAAACATTAAGAACACCTGCTCTATCCATGACAGACTGACCATGTGAATCCAGGTGAAAGTGATGATCATTGGAGTCAACATGGGCCAGGATCCCTATGGAATGCTTTCTCAATATTAGGACGTTGTTCCTAATGTTTGGCATACTCAGTGTTTATCCATTGCTTAGAATGGAATGGAATTTGATTGTGTTATCTGGTTTTCTCACCTACTGTAGCTATCTTAAGATGAATGCACTTACTGTATTTCCCTCTAGATACAGATCTCATATGGATCATTTTTAAAATACATTGATTTACATTTTAGCAGACGCTCTCAATTAACAATTGTTACCCGGAGAAAAATGGGGGAGGGTCACAACTTCTTGTGGTCAATTTGAAGTCCACAAATGATTTGTAATTATGTTCCGCCCCCCTGACCATCAAGAAATACTGGTTGATGATCCTTGCTGTAGGCTATTCCTACGAGTTGTTCTCCTATGTTTACAAGCAATATGTTTATCCAAGGCTGCTTGTCATTTCATAAATATCTGATAAAAAATATATATATTTTACTGTGCAAATTCATTGGGTAGGCCTATAGGCTATTCATCGCAGTATTATTCCTCTTTAGCTCTTGGAGTCCCAGGAAAGGCTACAGTAGGCCTACAATAGCTTGTTGTACACTTACACTACATGACCAAAAGTATTTTGGACACCTGCTCATTGAACATCTCATTCCAAAATCCTGGGCATTAATATGAAGTTGGTCCCCCTTTGCTGCTCTGACAGTCTACAATCTTCTGGGAAGTATTTTCACTAGATGTTGGAACATTGCTGCAGTGACCTGATTCCATTCGTCCACAAGAGCATTAGTGAGGTCGGGCACTGATGTTAACCGATTAGGCCTGGCTTGCAGTCGGCGTTCCAATTCATCACAAAGGTGTTCGATGGGGTTGAGGTCAGGGCTTTGTGCAGGCCACACCGACCTCGACAAACCATTTCTGTATGGACCTCGCTTTGTGCATGGGGGCATTGTCATGCTAAAACAGGAAAGGGTCTTCCCCAAACTGTTGCCACAAAGTTGGAAGCACAGAATCATCTAGAATGTCATTGCATGCTCTAGTGTTAAGATTTCCATTCATTGGAACTAAGGGACCTAGCTCGAACCATGAAAAGCAGCCCCAGGCAATTATTCCTCCTCCTCCCAACATCACAGTTGGCACTATGCATTGGGGCAGGTAGCATTCTCCTGGCATCCACCAAACCCAGATTTGTCCTTCGGACTGCCAGATGGTGAAGTGTGATTCGTCACTCCAGAGAACGTGTTTCCAATGCTCCAAAGTCCAATGGCGGTGAGCTTTACACCACTCCAGCCAATGCTTGACATTGGCATGATGATCTTAGGCTTGTGTGCGGCTGCTCGGTCGTGTTAACCCATTTCATGAAGCTCCCGACGAACAGTCCAGAAGCAGTTTGGAACTCTGTAGTGAGTGTTGCAACCGAGGACAGACGATTTGTATGTGCTACGTGCTTTAGCACTTGGCGATCCCGTTCTGTGAGCTTGTGTGGCCTACCACTTAGCGACTGAGCCTTTGTTGCTCCTAGATGTTTGCACTTCACAATAACAGCACTTATAGTTGACAATGGCAGATATAGCAGGGCAGAAATTTGATGAACTAACTTGTTGGAAAGGTGGTATGCTATGACGGTACCATGTTGAAAGTAACTTAGCTCTTCAATTAGGCCATTCTACTGCCAGTGTTTGTCTATGGAGATTGCATGGCTGTGCGCTCGATTCTATACACCTGTCAGCGATGGGTGGGCTGAAATAGCCAAATCCACTCATTTGAAGTGGTGTTTACATACATCTATATACACTATATTTACAAAGTATGCTTCATTTTTGCCAATAGTAATGCTTTAATAACTCATACGCTAATGATGTTGAAATCCATCTTTTTAGGTGGTGACAGACATGATTCCTATCAGTCTCTTCTTACAAAGGCTTGAATAATGAACTGACCATGAATGTCATGTTGTAATCATCTCGTTCTTATTGTACATTTAAAGGCGGCACCAACAAGCAAGGCGGCACCAACAAGCAAGGCGGCACCAACAAGCAAGGCGGCACCAACAAGCAAGGCGGCACCACCAAGCAAGCCATGAAGACCAAGGAGTTCTCCAAACAGGACTGGGACAAAGTTGTGGAGTAGTACAGATCAGGGTTGGGTTGTAAAAATATCCAAAACTTTGAACATCCCATGGAGCACCATTAAATCCATTATTAAAAAGTGTAAAGGCACCACAACAAACCTGCCAAGAGAGGGCCGCCCACCAAAACTCACGGACCAGGCAAGGAGGGCATTAATCAGAGAGGCAATAAAGAGACCAAAGATAACCCTGAAGGAGCTGCAAAGCTCCACAGCGGAGATTAGAGTATCTATCCATAGGACCACTTTAAGCTGTACACTCCACAGAGCCGGGCTTTACGGAAGACTGGCCAGAAAAAAAAGCCATTGTTTAACCCTTTCATGAGCGAGTTCCAAATATCTCTAACGCTCGCCCCAGCGTGAGTTTAAAAAAAAAAACATTTATTCACGTGATGTTAGAACGTTCTCTCAATTCCAGGATGTGATTGTTACGCAACAGTACATTTAACCCTCAAACCAAGGCACACATGCATGATTCATGAGTTGGTCTATGTTGGTCTGGGGATATAACAAAGTAATAGAATGTTCTCACACCGTACTTATCAATACAGATTGAGATACAGTGCATTACTGCCGCATACAGTACTAACGATGAACTACAATTACGGTGCTCTTCAGCCTGCTATGTTACACTTCCGTGTTTAAACAGTAGGGGTCAGTGTTACACCGGCCTATCCCCTGCTGACTTTAATAGGTCCTGAGCTTTCCCTGCTAAGCTCATAGGGTCAGGAAAAACTTTAACCATTACACATTTCTTAGACTACTTATCCCTTTGAAAATGTATTTCTCAATAACTGCTCTTGTGTGGTTTTCAGTGGAGTGAATGTTACATTCACAGACCATGTAAACCACGTTGCACCATGAACCCTAGTCAAAAGGTTTTGGTTTGAGGTAATGCTGATGCCAGAGTATCTTAGATAAGGGGGAACCATATTGCCTTTGTTTATGTGTGTGAGGTATTTTACACATAGATATGAGGAAGTTCAGGTTCCTTCAGATGGTGGGAGACATGTTCCATTTCAGCAGAGCTAGTTCACTGTGGTGCTCTAAAGCAGAGGTTCCCAATTATTATTATTTTTTTTCTATTTTATCCTATTTAGTCTTTCTATGGTTACAAGCACTGTTCATGAGACAAACTGTTCACACCCCTCTTGTTGGTGAAAATAATTCAGCAGGTTTAAAGCTTCTTCTGTCTTGCAATTCTACATTTTTGCCATGTCTAATAGGTATTCATGCGATATTTGAGTGACTAAAATATTACAACATCATCTCTGGGCTAAAAAACCTAAATAAGAAAACGTTAGCTGGGCTAGTTGATCTGGATATTTCTGACAAGTTATAAATAGCTCTCAAAGGTATGCAATTACTAACATGACAAGAGGAACTGATGATGCACTACCCAATTTCAAAATCGCATCTTGTGCATTCTGCTATTACAACTCTCAAGAGTAATTTTAAAGTCGGACTGAGTTCCTGCACCCCACTGCCGACCCCTCGTGCCCCCTACACATTTTGGGAATCATTGCTCTAAAGCATGTCTGGAAACGCTGTAGCAATCCCAGCCTAGATGAAAACACCACCCAGAATGGAAACCCTTAAGTGATTAATGCACCAAAATGACACAAAAGCTGCAATGTTGTGAATGTGCTGAGGGCAGGTTAGAGTTATCTGAGGTCATTGGTATAACTACTTTCAGACTAAGTTGTTTGTGTTAACACACTTGATTTACAACTTACAGCACTTATGTTGCTTGTTTTCAAACAATCAAACCCTTAAAAAGCAAAACATGAAGTAAAATTGTACAATATCTTCTATACCTTGAAGATCAAATCCGCATTTGGGGAAACAGTGCCACAGCACCTTTTTTGTATTTTTTTGTTGTTGATGAGATGGAGGATTGTCCGGTAGTGTGGTAAAAAAAATATCTGTACATATTATACTGTTTTATTGCGTGTGCAATGATGTCCGAGGGGGAAAAAAAAACAAGTTCTTTATTTGCAGTAACTTCTTAGTTGTGGCATTATCCCAAACGGACGTAGCAGTTTGACCAAATAAGGATTCTAGCTTTAAAGGGGCAATTTGGGATTGGTACTATCAGAACTCAGGATAAGACCCAGATGCAGACAGTGCGAGTCACAAATGTTTATTGACCCAAACACGGGGCAGGCAAAAGACTTAGAATGTCCCTGTGGCTGACTTTTCTATGCCCAACGAAATGGAGGTTGTCGTGGAAATTCAGTACTGAGAGAGACTTAGTAATTTCTTCAAACAATCATCTTTATTTAATATTGATTAATTATTGCAATAATGAAACCGTCAGCCCAAGAGTCTTGACTGTCGGACCGAGTGCTTGAATCATACCGAGAATACTGTGTCTTTATATACCAAACTTAAAAATGCTTCAACCATGGCTGGCTCCACCATTCCCAGATAGATTGGGGGCGCACCATGAGCCACTTTGGGCTCATCCTGTCTTTATCTGCCCCTGGCGTTATCTTAACCCCTGACCCTGGCCTCATTTCCCAGGCCAGGATGTCTAAGGACCACTGAGGCCTTTGTTCTACTCCTCTCTCTCCCAGCTAAACATACACCGTATCTTGTCTATGGAATGCAGGCTCACTCAGACCAGAGACATATGTCTCACATGAACCACTAATCATAGAATGGAATGTGGATATTTGGTTTCTTATCACCGAGACATCAATCAGTTGTCAGCTTCAAGCCATTTCTAGTAAAAACCCATGTACTTGACACCCAGACTAGCTGCAGGAAGCTGGAGTTGACACCATAAAACTCAGCATTAGCAGGACAGAAATACCTTACTGTTTGTTAAGTAAATAAAAATGAAATATCCACCAAATAAGGTGAATACATAATATTTCTATCACAAGGTCCATTTGTAAGAACCAACTATCAGAACCTAACCAGAACCAGACCATTACATCCAGATGTCCTGCTCAAAATGAATTATTGCATTTGTTTGCATTTTCCCCCTGGATCTGATTTACGTTAGCATTTTGCATGGTATGTCAAATTATGGATTACTACCTTTTCTCAATGAGGTTAAACCTCCCTGAAATAACTGAACCAAGGCCGGGGGCCTGTTTTTTAATCAGAATGCACATTGGCAGTATGGCGGAATGGCACCCCAATTCTTCATGGCATCATCATTCAGTGGAAAACAATAAGATGTGCACTACCATTCAAAAGTTTGTGGTCACTTAGAAATGTTCTTGTTTTTGCCCATTAAAATAACATCAAATTGATCAGAAATAATGTAGACATTGTTAATGTTGTAAATGACTATAGCTGGAAACAACAGATTTTTTATGGAATATCTACATACAGTAGGCGTACAGAAGCCCATTATCAGCAACCAGCACTCCTGTGTTCCAATGGCACGTTGTGTTAGCTTATCCAAGTTTATCATTTTAAAAGGCTAATTGATCGTTAGAAAACTTTTTTGCAATTATGTTAGCACAGCGGAAAACTGTCCTTCTTTAGACTAGTTGAGTATCAGGAGCATCAGCATTTGTGGGTTCAATTGCAGGCTCAAAATGGCCAGAAACAAACAACTTTCTTCTGAAACTTGTCAGTCTATTATTATTCTGTTACTATTCCATGAGAGAAATTGCCAAGAAACTGAAGATCTCGTACAACGCTGTGTACTACTCCCTTCACAGAACAGAGCAAACGGGCTCTAACCAGAATAGAAAGAGGAGTGGGAGGCCCCGGTGCACAACTGAGCAAGAGGACAAGTACATTAGAGTGTCTAGTTTGAGAAACAGACGCCTCACAAGTCCTTAACTGACAGCTTCATTAAATAGTACCCGCAAAACACCAGTCTCAATGTCAACAGTGAAGAGGCAGAGTTGCAAAGAAAAATCCATATCTTAGACTGGCCAATAAAATAAAAGATTAAGATGGGCAAAATAACACAGACACTGGACAGAGGAAGATTGGGAAAAAAAATGTATGGACAGACTAATCTATGTTTGAGGTGTTCGGATCACAAAGAACATTGGTGAGATGCAGAAGAAATGAAAAAATGCTGGAGGAGTGCTTGAAGCCATCTGTCAAGCATGGTGTAGGCAATGTGATGGTCTGGGGGTGCTTTGGTGGTGGTAAAGTGGGAGATTTGCACAGGATAAAAGGGATCTTGAAGAAGGAAGGCCATCACTCCATTTTGCATAGCCATGCCATACTCTGTGGACGGCGCTTAATTGGAGCCAATTTCCTCCAACAGGACAATGACCCAAAGCACAGCTCCAAACCATGCAATAACTATTTAAGGAAGAAGCAGTCAGCTGGTATTCTGTCTATAATGGAGTGGCCAGGACAGTCACCGGATCTCAACCCCATTGAGTTGTTGTGGGAGCAGCTTGACCGTATGGTACGTAAGAAGTGTCCATCAAGCCAATCCAACTTGTGGGATGTGCTTCAAGGAGCAAGGGGTGAAATCTATTCAGATTACCTCAACAAATTGACAACTAGAATGCCAAAGGTCTGCATGGCTGTACAGTGCCTTGCGAAAGTATTCGGCCCCTTTGAACTTTGCGACCTTTTGCCACATTTCACGCTTCAAACATAAAGATATAAAACTGTATTTTTTGTGAAGAATCAACAACAAGTGGGACACAATCATGAAGTGGAACGACATTTATTGGATATTTCAAACTTTTTTAACAAATCAAAAACTGAAAAATTGGGCGTGCAAAATTATTCAGCCCCTTTAAGTTAATACTTTGTAGCGCCACCTTTTGCTGCGATTACAGCTGTAAGTCGCTTGGGGTATGTCTCTATCAGTTTTGCACATCGAGAGACTGACATTTTTTCCCATTCCTCCTTGCAAAACAGCTCGAGCTCAGTGAGGTTGGATGGAGAGCATTTGTGAACAGCAGTTTTCAGTTCTTTCCACAGATTCTCGATTGGATTCAGGTCTGGACTTTGACTTGGCTTGACTTATGTTTTGGATCATTGTCTTGTTGGAAGACAAATCTCCGTCCCAGTCGCAGGTCTTTTGCAGACTCCATCAGGTTTTCTTCCAGAATGGTCCTGTATTTGGCTCCATCCATCTTCCTATCAATTTTAACCATCTTCCCTGTCCCTGCTGAAGAAAAGCAGGCGCAAACCATGATGCTGCCACCACCATGTTTGACAGTGGGGATGGTGTGTTCAGGGTGATGAGCTGTGTTGCTTTTACGCCAAACATAACGTTTTGCATTGTTGCCAAAAAGTTCAATTTTGGTTTCATCTGACCAGAGCACCTTCTTCCACATGTTTGGTGTGTCTCCCAGGTGGCTTGTGGCAAACTTTAAACGACACTTTTTATGGATATCTTTAAGAAATGGCTTTCTTCTTGCCACTCTTCCATAAAGGCCAGCTTTGTGCAATATACGACTGATTGTTGTCCTATGGACAGAGTCTCCCACCTCAGCTGTAGATCTCTGCAGTTCATCCAGAGTGATCATGGGCCTCTTGGCTGCATCTCTGATCAGTCTTCTCCTTGTATGAGCTGAAAGTTTAGAGGGACGGCCAGGTCTTGGTAGATTTGCAGTGGTCTGATACTCCTTCCATTTCAATATTATCGCTTGCACAGTGCTCCTTGGGATGTTTAAAGCTTGGGAAATCGTTTTGTATCCAAATCCGGCTTTAAACTTCTTCACAACAGTATCTCGGACCTGCCTGGTGTGTTCCTTGTTCTTCATGATGCTCTCTGCGCTTTTAACGGACCTCTGAGACTATCACAGTGCAGGTGCATTCATACGGAGACTTGATTACACACAGGAGGATTGTATTTATCATCATTAGTCATTTAGGTCAACATTGGATCATTCAGAGATCCTCACTGAACTTCTGGAGAGAGTTTGCTGCACTGAAAGTAAAGGGGCTGAATAATTTTGCACGCCCAATTTTTCAGTTTTTGATTTGTTAAAAAAGTTTGAAATATCCAATAAATGTCGTTCCACTTAATGATTGTGTCCCACTTGTTGTTGATTCTTCACAAAAAAATACAGTTTTATAACTTTATGTTTGAAGCGTGAAATGTGGCAAAAGGTCGCAAAGTTCAAGGGGGCCGAATACTTTCGCAAGGCACTGTAAATGCTGCAAATGGAGGATTCTTTGACGAAAGCAAAGTTTGAAGGACACAATTATTATTTCAATTAAAAATCATTATTTATAACCTTCTCAACGTCTTCACTATATTTCCTATTCATATTGAAACTAATTTCATGTATATTTTCAAGGATAACAAGGACATTTTCTAAGTGACCCCAAACTTTTGAACGGTAGTATACCTGTGGATTGTTCAATGTGAAGGGACTAGTTATATAAATAATTCCATGGTGTGCTAAGTGTTCATCAAGATGAATTCTACTATGGACTGGACTAGTTTCCAGGTACAGGGAGATTTTACATGGAGCCAATGTGCGTTCTCATGTCTTGAATCAGTTTTGTGGAATGATTTGTATCTCTGGCTTCTTCCAATAATCTCTAGGTTCTGCCAATGTCTTACTATTTCATTTTTGTCAAGAAGATGGAAGTGAACCTTTTGTCCTCCCTAGCAAAATGCTCAGTATTTGCCAAAGGATTACTGATAGCAAGCCACATTTGGTAATGTTGCTCTTCCTTGTACAATCACAGATGAAAGGTTTTATAAGCAAAAATACAAAAGTCCTATATTTCACAGCTTTGCATGCAAAAATGTATAATCAGAAACTCCTTTATTTGCCAAGTATATTTACACATACTCAGAATTTTACTTGAAAGTATTCAGACCCCTTGACTTTTTCCACATTTTGTTACGTTACAGCCTAATTCTAAAATGTATTCAATTGTTTTTTTCCACGCTTGGCATTCAGGCCAAAGAGTTAGAATTCATACAATTATCAAGAGAGAAAGTCCCTTGTCATCCCTACTGACTCTGATCTGGCGGCTCACTAAACACAAATGCTTTGATTGCAAATTATGTCTATGCTTACCGTAAGTAAATAAAAACAAGAAAATGGTGCAATCTGGTTTGCTTTATATAAGGAATTTGAAATGATTTGTACTTTTACTTTTGATACTTTTTCCACCATTGAAATAAATGGTTTCGTCAGACCAGAGAATCTTGTTTCTCATGGTCTGAAAGTCTATAGGTGCCTTTTGGCAAACTTTGGGTGCCTTTGACTGAGCAGTTGCTTCCTTCTGGCAACTCTACCATAAAGGCCTGATTGGTTGAGTGCTGCAGAGATGGTTTTCCTTCTGGAAAGTTCTCTCATCTCCACAGAGGAACTCTAGAGCTCTGTCAGAGATACCATCGGGTTGTAGGTCACCTCCCTGACCAAGGCCCTTCTTCACTGATTGTGCAGTTTGGCCGGTCGGCCAGCTCTAGAAAGAATTAAGAATAATGGAGGCCACTGTGTTCTTGGGTACGTTCAATACTACAGAAAGTTTTGGTACCCTTCCCCAGATCTGTGCTTTGACACAATCCTGCTTCGGAGCTCTACAGACAATTCCTTCGACCTCATGGCTTGGTTTTTGCTCTGACATGCACTGTCATATATGCACTGTTATATAGACAGATGTGGGCCTTTCCAAATCATCTCCAATCAATTGAATTTACCCCAGGTAGACTTCAATCAAGGTGTTGACCATCATTGAGATGTTTCTATGGAAACCGGATGCACCTGAGCACAATTTAGAGTCTCATAGCAAAGGGTATGAATACTTATGTAAATATTATTAGTATTTTTTTTCTTCATACATTTACAAAAATATCTAAACCTGTTTTCGGTTTGTTCTTGTGGGGTATTGTGTGTAGATCGATGAGGAAAAAGGCTGTAACGCAACAATTTGGAAAATGTCAAGGGGTCTGAGTACTTTCCGAAGGCACTGTATAATCCTAACAAACAGAGAATTTGTTTATCTATAGGTGATAAAAGAGATCTTGGAGTATAGAAATATGCATAGATTGTGAAACAACTGTATGTCTTTGTCTTCATTGGGTTTTATGGAGTGCAGGCTCAGGGTGGGTCCTCTATTTGCCGATGATGACATTCCTGTAGCCCTTGACGTGACACAGCTTATTGCTGTCGAAGTCGACCACCAGTTTCCGTTGGCCTGAGTGGGTGGGCGTGAAGTAGATTTTGACCTTGGCATCTTGCCCGGGTTCCACCGTGGAGTTAAGTCTAAGGAAGGTACACATTTAGAAGTTACTCTATCGACATACTCTGTAACACTCTATCATGCTATATTCTCAGCATAACTGTTGAGACCATTGATCTTGTTTTCATGAACACCTTGGCTATCAATGGATGTCTTTAGCTAGTTTGATTTAGCTGAGTTGACCAGCCAGGACTGTGCATGTATTGCTTCACTGTCTACAGTATGCTCCCATCCAGCCATATATGTGTGAACCAGAAGTTACTTTGGATTAAAATATCTGCTAAATAACCATATTCATACATCCGTATAGGATATGTAAATCTGTCATCGGAGCTTCTCAAACTTATTCAAACCTGTCTTTATGATCAAATCCCTTCATATTCTCTGCCTCTAGGTAGTTGTCTCGATTGCGTAACACCACATTGAGCCAAACATCTGGGGATCGCAAGTCAACCAAACCCTGTCATCACCACCATCTGAATGCTTGGATATCCAACTCTGACAAAGCGATGCTCTCAGAAACCCAATGATTTTATATATAGTGAATAAATCCAGACAAACATTAATTAACTGGTGAAACAGCTTGCTTTTGCCTAGCCAACTCCCTAGTCTTTGATGTGAAAGTGTGACTTTTCAAATCAAAACACTTCTTTGAGAAGCTTCATGAATTGTGACCTTGGCAAGACACTTGGATAGTTTTAGTCTGCTTGATTTGTAGATGGCTGGGAATTCAGTATCCACCTTTAGCCCTAATAAGGCTGTTACACTGCTTTTGACATGTAAGCGTTAATGTCTTCTACAGACATTTCTCTTATCATTGACTCCAACTACCAAAGCATGGACATACACCACTCGGTGACTAGATGAGTAGATGATTATATGTGTATGAATTACATATGGTTATGGACATACCTGACAAACTACACTAAATGGCTATACCCTTTGACCCCCTACTAACGTGTACTGTGTACACAAAAGCACATGTCCTGTTGTTAGTGTTTGGTATACATGGGACTTGATCTGTTATCAGTCCTTATTGGACATAACGTAGATGTCACACTGCCATGGTTGTCCTACTTCTCAGTGATGATCTGTCCTCCAGTGAGGTTGGAACCCTCCACGGTGAAACAGCAGTTCTGCAGTGGTACTGGCAGAGGGTTCTGTAGAGTTATCTCAGCCACCAGCTTACGGTTCTCTTTGGGTTCCCCAAGAATCTACAACGTAAGGGATATCACTTAATGCTCTGAGACGTTGCATTTCATCGGCTAGAGAAACGTTCCATCGATACAAATCCAACTCAAGCTTGCGATGCCAGCTAGAACCATTCTTTATACATGGATATCTTGTCCTAGCATGAGTACTTCCAGGCAACTTTGTTTTCTTGGAACTGTGGTTAGTCTACTTGGCTTGGGACCAAATGTTTGAAACTTTGATTCCCAAGTCAGACTACCCCACTGGTTATGCTGTATCCATGCATTAATTAATAAACTATTCATGCTAACGATTGCATTTACACATTTTTATTGTATGCTTAATTCTTGTTTTGTTGTGTTACAATAGTAGTGACCGTACCCTGACTTTGATCTCAGGATTTTCCAGTACAACGTTCCTCACAGCAAGGTAGGCCTCTTGGGTGCCGTAGTCTAGAAGCAGAGCCCCCAGCCGGATCAAATTGTCCTCAGTGAGGTTCTCGGCATACTTGGAATAGTTCATTCTCAGAGGAACTCGCTTCTCTGGAGAGAGACATTTAGCTTAGAAAGTGAGACACTCACAAAATCACAACTTCTCATATGTTGCCATAGGCAGAGACACAAACCACTGGACATTTTTGCATTCATTGACATAGATACACAGTTCGCATTAGACAGTGAAAGAACATGAAGAGATACATCAGTACACAGTCTTATACTCTAAATGAGCTAGCTGTAAATGATAATCAAATCCAGAAGTAGATGCAGTATATCCCACTCATACATTTATATACTGATCACTCCATTCTACAAAGCCAACTGACCTTCTCCAGGTGCCAACTCTACGTTGAGCAGGTCTTTGAACCCACAGTTCTCTCCCAGAATTCCGTTGTAGGACACAGCTCTGGAGCCGAACACCAGACGGCACTTTTTCCCATTCGGTGTGTTATTCGTAACCACGGCGAACACGTCAAAGTCGCAGCCCTTCTTCATCTCCGCAGAAACCTTGATAGCGATAAGCAGGCCAGCATTTGTTTGCTGCTGCAGAAGTTTGTTCTGGTGGTTGGCTTTTGTAAAGGCCTCCCTTTCCTCGTCAGAACCTGGGGGCACAAGAAAAACTAAAAGTTACACATGCTTTCATACTGTGTATAGCCTCTGATTAACCCGGACACATTCAGGGAAGTATAAGAACTTGCTTCCAAACCAGAGTAGTCCTTATTGTCCTTCACCACAAATAGCTCCATACGCTCTCAGATTGTACATATAGTGAACAGACTATTACAAATACTGATACATAATATGTGATTTTCCTATCTGCTGTCTTGGGTGGCATATCGTGGTGTAATGTGACATTAGTGTGTCCTGATGCCATGTTACAGTGGTGTGTTTGTTAGTTTGTCCATTTTCAGTCTGTTGCGGCGAAAAATGTTGCCGGAGTAACAATTTCAGTCGAACAATTAACGTTCTAAAATGTTTTGGTGAAACATCAAACGGCTACTTTTTGTAGTATCACTGTGGCTTTTTAGCTACAATATTCAAACAGCAAATGGCTTTGCTATTCCTACTACACGTAATAGAAAGCCCACATGGTCACTTGATTATTTGTAGTAGCAGTTTAGACCGAAACAGACGCTTATATTCGCCGCTCACGACCTTCTCAGACCCTTCACTAATGTTGGCGAACGTTCACAGCTAACACAAGACAAATGGAATATGTGAGCTAACGTTAGCAAAACAATTTCACTTGTTGAACGCACCTCAGGTCAACACTTGTTTGACTGTTGGTCACCCTACATAATAGGATGCCATACATGCCTGGCCCTATTGCCATGCTGCAAATGCTTATCAAGTATTGCGGGTCCTTGTAGCGAAGCTCCCTACCCTCAGGGTACTTGTACAGGTGTGTGATGTCCTCTCTCCTATCACTGCCCACACTCTTCGTGCTGATCTTCAGGCCCACTTGGACAGAGCTAATGATCTTCTCTGTGCTGCCGTCTTTGCGCTTCATAAAGGTGTGCACGTCAGCGTTGACCTCCGCAAACACAAATGGGGCATCATATTTATAGGTGAGCTCGCCCTCCTTGATGGCTTTCAGTGGGATGGGGCCGCAGCAGTAAACTCCTGAAAGAAAGGGATAGTGAGTGAGTGAGTGGAAAAGTCATGTAATCTGCGAGAGAACTGAAAATGACATGTTTAAGTCTTATCTTAAGGCATATCTTTATGTCTACTAGTAAAATATGTCGATTAGCGATTTAGCCGTTTCTACACCAAATCCCAATACGTAACTTTAATGGTATCAGGGGAATCAATACACATTTGAATTGGGGTCAGGCCCTTTTATGGGCTATTCTGTATTTGTTGGGGTTATTATAGTTGGTGTTATTCTCAATGCCTTACCTTCACTCTTCTCCTGTGGTGTGGGGTCCATGGCCTGCCAGCCATCATAACCTGGTTTAAGGTCAGGTCTGGTCATCCAGTTCTCGACCCAGCAGTGGTAGTTCCTACAAAGAAAAAACTCTGGTATGTTCCCATGGTGAATTAATCAGACGGACAAAAAAAGACAACCTTTCGATCCAAGTTGGAGCACACCAGAGTTGCGGACATTCCTTTCTGCTTTGATATGTTCCTTTTTGCTTCTGTCCTGCAACTGACAAGTTGGATGTGTATATTTTACTTTTTTTATATAGTTCCTACAAGGACACAACAGCCAAATCAAATCAAATTGTATTTGTCACATGCGCCGAATATAACAGGTACCTTATCGTGAAATGCTTACTTACAAACCAACAGTGCAGTTCAAGAAATATAAATATTTACTAAATACAGTACATTTTTTAAATAAAAAGTAACTTAATAAAATAACATTAACGAGGCTATATGTGCAGGGGTACAGGTTAGTTGAGGTCATTTGTACATGTAGGTAGAGGTAAAGTGACTATGCATAGATAATAAACAGTGAGTAGCAGCAGTGTAAAAACAAAGTGTTGAGGGGTGTCAATGTAAATAGTACGGGTGGCCATTTGATTAATTGTTCATCACTCTTATGGCTTAGGGGTAGAAGCTGTTAATGAGCCTTTTGGACCTAGACATGGCTCTCCGGTACAGCTTTCCATGCGGTAGCAGAGAGAAAAGTCTTTGACAATTTTTGGGGCCTTCCTCTGACACTGCCTAGTATAGAGATCCTGGATGGCAGGAAGTTTGGCCCCAGTGATGTACAGGGCTGTACGCACTACCCTCTGTCGCGTCTTACGGTCGGATGCCGAGCAGTTGCCATACCAGGCGGTGATGCAACCGGTCAGGATGCTCTCGATGGTGCAGCTGTAGAACATTTCTTGGTGTGTTTGGACCATGATAGTTTGTTGCTGTTGTGTACACCAAGGAACCTGATGTGGACACCAGGAAACTCTTGACCAGCTCCACTTCAGCCCCGTCAATGTTAATGGGGGCCTATTTGGCCCTCATTTTCCTGTAGTCCCCAATCAGCTCCTTTGTCTTGTCACATTGAGGGAGAGGTTGTTGTCTCTGACCTCCTCCCTATAGGCTGTCTCATCGTTGTCGGTGATCATGTTGTGTTGTCAGTAAACTTAATGATGGTGTTGGAGTCGTGCTTGGCCACGCAGTCGTGGGTGAACAGGCAGTACAGGAGGGGACTAAGCACGCACCCTTAAGGGGCCCCAGTGTTGAGGATCAGTGTGGCAGATGTGTTGTTTCCTACCCTTACCACCTGGGGGCAGCACGTCAAAAAGTCCAGGAACCAGTTGCAGAGGGAGGTGTTTAGTCCCAGGGTCCTTAGCTTAGTGGGCACTATGGTGTTGACATCGCGCACCAGCTGTTATTGACAAATAGACACACACCCCCACCCCACTTCTTACCAGACATAGCTGTTCTGTCCTGCCGATGGACAAAAAACCCAGCCAGCTCTATATTATCCATGTTTTCGATCAGCCACGACTCAGTGAAACATAAGATATTATAGTTTTAATGTCCCGTTTGTAGGATAATAGACCTTTCCAGATTGCTGTCTGGCAAAAGAGCAGGACATTTGCTCATATATCCTCCGGAATGCTTTGACTATTTCCAGATTGTTGGCTAAAAGGCATGAGTAAATTTAATCTATTCTACATAATCGGCAAGATGATTTTCATCTTAAAATCAGAAATGACTTTTGATTTTGTATTTTTATTTTACTGGGCAAGTCAGTTAAGAACAAATTCTTATTTTCAATGACGGCCTAGGAACAGTGGGTTAACTGCCTTGTTCAGGGGCAGAACGACAGATTGGTACCTTGGGAATTGATCTTGCAACCTTTCGGTTACTAGTCCAATGCTCTAACCACTAGGCTACGGTGCCGCCCCATATAGCATAACCGTTGAAAACTGTAAATATACAATCATTTACCCCCAAAATATACTATTTAGAATGTATTTCTACAATACGTTTCAGTTCATTTACATCTTAAAACACATATCTTAATCAGAAATTACTGTTTTTTTTTCCTGTCATTTTAGCCTGCCAAAGCAGTTAATATCTGTTACCGTTTTTGTCACTCTGACTCTTAATGTAAATGTCTGTATTTTAAGATTTTGACATCTTTTGATGTCTTTTTTCAGTTAATGTTTGGCACCTTGTTTTTATTTATTAATTTTTTTTACAGTGAAAAACAGTATTTTCTGACTATATACTGCACATACATCCTACATCCATACATCCTACATACAAACATCCTCTAACTCTGTGTTGAATTTTTTTGGAGTGGAAATTCAGTCACTCGTCAATTTGATAGTCCTGAGTTCTCACCATATCATGTCTCTCGACTTCTGAACAAGTTGTCCGTTCTCATCCACATAGCGCTCTATCACCAGGTTACTGTTGGTGTCATGGGCTGAATTATAGTTGGTGACCACTCGACAAGGGATGCCCAGGGCTCGTGAAACTGATAGGGCAGAGAAATAATGTACAGTTAGCCAGTACTACTCAGGAACTATACTACTACAGATTTAACATATGGCATTATAAATACATTGTACAACAAGTAGTTCATAGAATGTGCTACTTAACGTGTCTTGTGCAAAACAAAAAAATTTTATCCTACATGACGATACAGTATGTAAACATGCTGTTAGCGTTTCTATGCGTTCATGTCTAACCTGAACAGGCCACTGCTGCAAACACCCAGCATTGGCCAAAGCGCACAGGTTGACAGGCATTTGTGTCCCAGTTCCGCAGGATCTCCACACTGCCCTTCCATGACAGGGGGCTCACCCCACCGTCATAGTCGTCGGTCCACCTGCCCAGCAAGACCCCTTTGTCGTCATTACAGTTCACCTGAGGGACATGGACAACAATGGTCAGGTTTTTCATTTCACGTGAAATTTGCTTTGTTATTTTGAGCGGTGCCATTTGCCATCTATGTTGAACTGCTGTATGCACTGTAGTGTGTAATGTAGTACATGACAGGATGGGAAACCCATTTGATGTGATCTCACCATGGCACTGAGAACTCTGGACACATAGATTGGGTTCTTCCTCCCTGAAGCGTCTTTCCCAGGGTTACGCAGGCACTTGGGGTTCATTTCCAGGATTCTCAGACAAGCTTCCAGGATCCCATCCTCAAACTACACAACACAGACAAAACAAACAAGGAAAGATTGACTACAGATGTAGCATTTTAATTTGATCACTCTTTTGTTGCTTAAATTTTCCTACACAACAGGTAATGCAGATTATTTTTGTGATTTACAAAGAATGACAAATTCATACTGACACGCGGTTAGTTATGTTAACAGTATTGCACTTTTCATGTAGCCTACTTTTGGTCAGCTAATATCCTAACTATCCATTAAAACAACGTTATGAACCAAATGTTCAAATTATGTTTCTGCAGGATTATTTTGCTATGACAATATACCTGTACTGTAGGTCCAATTTTAAGATCTGTACATGCGAATATATTGAAGCGACATCTCAAGACATCAGTCAGGAAGTTAAAGCTTGGTCGCAAATGGGTCCTCCAAATGGACAATGACCCCAAGCATACTTCCAAAGTTGTGGCAAAATGGCTTAAGGACAACAAAGTCAAGGTATTGGAGTGGCCATCACAAAGCCCTGACCTCAATCCCATAGAACATTTGTGGTCAGAACTGAAAAAGTGTGTGCGAGCAAGGAGGCCTACAAACCTGACTCAGTTACACCACCTCTGTCAGGAGGAATGGGCCAAAATTGACCCAACTTATTGTGGGAAGCTTGTGGAAGGCTACCTGAAACATTTGACCCAAGTTAAACAATTTAAAGGCAATACTACCAAATACTAATGGAGTGTATGTAAACTTCTGACCCACTGGGAATGTGATGAAATGAATAAAAGCTGAAATAAAATCACTTTTTTTTTTATTTTATCTTTATTTAACCAGGCAAGTCAGTTAAGAACAAATTCTTATTTTCAATGACGGCCTGGGAACAGTGGGTTAACTGCCTGTTCAGGGGCAGAACGACAGATTTGTACCTTGTCAGCTCGGGGGTTTGAACTCGCAACCTTCCGGTTACTAGTCCAACGCTCTAACCACTAGGCTACCCTGCCACTCTCTCTACTATTAATCTGACATTTCACATTCTTAAAATAAAGGGTTGAACGGACCTAAAACAGGGAATTTTTACTAGGATTAAATGTCAGGAATTATGAAAAACTGAGTTTAAATGTATTTGGCTAAGGTGTATGTAAACTTCCGACTTCAACTAAATATATATATATATATATATATATATATATATATATATATATATATATATATATATATATATATATATATATATATAATTTATTTATAGTTCTTGTGTTATTTCTTTGTTTTAGTTGGTCAGGACGTGAGTTGGGTGGGTATTCTATGTTTTGTGTTTCTAGGTTGGGTTTCTTGTTTGGCCTGCTATGGTTCTCAATCAGAGGCAGGTGTTAGTCATTGTCTCTGATTGAGAACCATATTTAGGTAGCCAGTTTTCCTTTGTGTTTTGTGGGTGGTTCAGTCTTTGTGTGTCTGCACCAGATAGAACTGTTTCGGTTGTCACTTTGTTGTTTTGTGTTTTTGAAGTGTTCAGTTTTCCATTAAAACCTGTTAAGGATATGGCAGACATATGCCCCCTTTGGAGAGATTGGGTACCCCTAGTAAACTGAAAAAAAAATCTGTCAAAAATTGCTAATATATGCAAATAAAAATTATTATTGGATAGAAAACACTCTAAAGATTCTAAAACCGTTGGAATTATGTCTGTAAGTATAGCAGAACTCACAGGGCAGGCATTCTTCCAAACTAGTTTTTGTGGCCATGAAAGTTGGAGCAACTTTGACGTCATGGCTCCCACCCTTCCCAACCAGTTATGATTCTGGGGACACTTTCTATCTCTTCCGCTAGATGTCCTCTTTCAGTAGAGCTTTGAATCGTTCAAATCCCGCGAGAATTGAAATGAGTGAAATTAGTGCGTGCCACGAGAGAATAGGCTGTGCGTAGGGGCGCGAATTGGTCCCAGCCATTCCTTTGTTCCAGCACTCAAGAGAAGGGCAGACGATGGCCGATTGAATTGAAGTTTGTTTTGCGTGTCTAAAACATCATAAAGCTTGCTTCTGCACTTCTGCACGACCTGTTTAGTCGACATATAATATGTAATTTTGAAGTTTTGATGCGCAACTTTTCCGGACCAGAGGACGTTTTGGGTGCATTTCAGCTGATGTTATTAGCAGTAGCTAATACAAAGACGCAAGACTTGAAACCAAACGATGTATTGGGTAAGTATGAAGCCTTCCAGAACATTCTGAACGGAGACCATCGAAGGTAAGGGAATATTTATGCTTAAATCTGTGTTTCTGTTGACTCCAACATTACGTAGAAATGTAGCTTGGAACTGAGCGCTGTCTCAGAATATTGAATAGTGTGCGATTTCTGTAACGTTAAAAATAAATCTAACAAAGCGGTTGCATAAAGAAGCAGTGTATCTTTCTAACTATATGTAGAACATGTATATTTAATCAAAGTTTATGATGTCTATTTACGTTATCTTGCCGCGCTACATAGATTTCCTGCGGGCATTTTTGAGTAATTTCTGAACGTGAACTCACTGTAAATGGACATTTATGGATATAAATGGCATATTATTGAAAAAAAATATATATGTACTGTGTAACATGTCATATTACTGTCATCTGATGAAGATTTTCAAAAGGTTAGTGAGCGATTTTATTTTTTAATCCTGCGTTTGTTGATTGCATGTTTTGGCTATTCAAATGAGCTGTGTCTGGTGGTGGTTTTACATATATATGTGCTATGTTTTCGCCGTAAAACATTTTAGAAATCTGACTTGCTGGCTAGATGAACAAGGTGTTTATCTTTCATTTGAGCTATTGGACTTGTTAATGTGTGGAGGTTAAATATTTTTAAGAATATTTTTGCGTTCCATGCGCCACCATTTCAGCTGAACGTGGGAGGGTTGATTCCCAATTGGGAACCAATATCGTAGACAGGTTAAAAAGATGAACACTAACCACGCTGCGCTTTGGTCCTCTCTATGTCCAGACGACAACCGTTACAAAACCCATACAAAAAGCGAGGTGTAAACCTCTAATAAATACAAGGTACGAGACCCGTAAAAACAAGTACACGGTAACATGCAAACCGATACAACAGAGCCCAGGAAATCCATTCCAGGTGACTACCTCATGAAGCTGGTTGAGAGCATGCCAATAGTGTGCAAAGGTGTCATCTAGGCAAAGGGTGGCTACTTTGTTTAACACTTTTTTGGTTACTACATGATTCCATATGTGTTATTTTATAGTTTGATGTCATCCCTATTATTCTACAATGTAGAAAATAGTAAAATAAATAATGAAAAACCCTTGATTGAGTAGGCGTGTCCAAACTTTCGACTGCTACTGTATGTATTTTCTAAATGGAAGTAAACATGCAAGAGTGAGCAAAAGGTCAAATAATGATCAAAGGATTAGAGGTTTGCTTCTTGACTTTGATTCCCTCCTGAAAATAACAGGCACAAATGCTTAGTGAAGTTGGATACCAGTTACATGCAAAAGAAGTATGCAACTATGACACACACCCATTAAAAACAGAGCTGTATCAACAACGGAATCTAGGTCTCGATATCTCACAGTGGGATTATCATGATCTGTCAATCATACACTGATTGAACCAATGGAAGTGTCTACATTTGGAAATCGATCAGCCTGAAATTGATTTTTCCAGTCAGCAGTTGACAGGATGTCCCACCCATCACAAGTTCCTCTGAACCCTATTTTACCTTTTTACTTTATCAAACTTGTCAGGCCACTGATACGTATATAGGCAACACTATCTCTATTTTGAATGTTAAGAGCACATATTTTGATAACGGACTATTTTTCCTTATTGGGGGTAAGCTTGGGCCAAAGTGGAGCTGATAGCACTTGTGTTGGTGTTGGTACCTGGCCAAAGTTCCAAGGTGTAGGGATGAGGTATTTCCAGCTGCCTCGGTAAATGATACCATCTTGAGCCAAGACGTACTCCGCCAGTTTCTCCTCACTATCCATGTACACCACATCGCCTGTTGCCAAGAGACACAAATAATACTGTAATAAGGTATCGTCCTCCATAGAAAAAGACAAGCTCCCAAAATAGTAAATGGAATGAAGGATGCCTCATTATGTGCTTGCAGTAAGAAAACACTATTTCAACATGCACAGGGTTTATTGAAGGTAGATAAAAGTTTTAAAGCTGCGGAGAATGGATATGCAAGATGCTCTTTGAATAAGGAAGTAGTCTATGGCACCGCAGATGTAGATGAAAAAATAAACAGAATAGTGGGTCAACATCCGCAAAAACTAAGAGCGTTAAAGTGCGAAGCTCAACTTCTCCTCTGTTTTGGTGCGCTGGTTACCAGGCTGTGAACTGCATAAAACTAACCATGCACATGTGCAGATACTGTGTCAGAGCGAAGTCTTGATTCTCGCTCATCTCAATATCTGCGGTGCTGCTCGTGGCAATGCCATTTGCTGAGTGTACCTTTTAAAATGCCCTTTTTTGCAATATTTATTTAACCAGGTAACTTGACTGAGAACACATTTTAATTTACAGCAACGACCTGGGAAATAGTTACAGGGAAGAAAGTATGAGCCAATTGGAAGTTGGGGATGATTAGGTGGCCATGATGGAATGAGGGCCAGATTGAGAATGTAGAACACCGCCAGCAGTGGGATGCAGAATGGTATGCTGCTGGCTCAAACATGCATGGTAGAATTGTCTCTAATTAATGAGACTACCTGCTGTTTATTTACTTTATTGCCAATTGGGACACAATTTCTAAGTGAAACATGTATTGTAGATATAGCACATAGTAGGGCAAAAAATCCATCCCCATTCATGCCATTCATGATCATCATATCCTCTCCCAAACTACCACCCATCCATACTGTTCTCCACACGTTGTGATCCTTCCACTGCTATAAGCCCGAATCTCTCCAATGATCATGTTCTCTGTCTATGTAATAGAGACATCTAAGGCATTCCCTCGCTCTACTGTACATAGGCCCCACTACACTGAATGGATACACTCGCAGAGAGCATGACTCAAGGAATGTTTACCCACCTGTGCACCAAGGGTTATATAGCAGCACAAACTCCACCAAGCCCCCCTGACCCAGGGTCAAGCGCCAGCGTCCGATAGGCGCGTCCGGGGGGGAACAGATGGACAGGGAAACCATGTACCCGGGGGGACTGGTGACCGCGGCACTCCAACGGGAGGTGTCGATTTGGTCAGTCAGACCAAAGGAGGCCCGTGTGCCATACTGATCACTGGGCTGGGGACCTGGAAGAAGACATGGAGGAGAGAAAGGGACAGGGATGGAATAGGAACCATTGAAACACACAACTGATGTCTGTGAAAAAGAATACATTGACAACTTTCTATTTTCTCTGACATTCAATTCAGCATTGAAAATAGGTGCAAGTTTAAGTTTGTTCCATCTGAGCGAGTCTGGCCAGAGACCACTATGATGACACACCAAATTTGTTTTATGGATCCTTTTTGTCTTCTAATGCATCTAAAGGGGAAAGTAATCCAAAAGTAATGGAAACTGATCAGATTACATTACTGAGTTTGGGTAATCCAAAAGTTACGTTACTGATAAAAAGTTGGGGCAATTAACTAGCAATTGTAACAGATTATATTTCGAAAGTAACATACCCAACCCTGAGGGTAAATAATGGTAGAGGAGGCAACTAACTATTCTGCTCAATACTGGTATCACTGACAATTGGACCAGGCTAAAACAGTTTCCCTTTACTTAAAACAACATTAGACTTCACCATCATATTTTCTTCCTCCCAATTGTCTTCTAGATCACAATTGCCATTGTAGAAAATAAACAAGGTCCCAGTGCCAATAGAAACACAATTATGCATTTCCATAGTACCTTTGACATTTCCTGACAGACAAGACCCAGTTAAAAAAAATTCTAAATTCCCTGTTCAAAATCTAAACAGAAACTTAGTTCCAAAATATGTAAGGACATTTAAATAGCCAGGGTGAATACCTGCTTAAATTTGTATTTTATTAAATTAAAACAGTCTATTGGGCATGGCAGTCTCCCCACTGGGCACATACGTCAGTTCAACGAACATTTTTTATTTACATTTGGTTGAGTTGTCAATTAATGTGAATTCAACGTGAAATCAACAAAACCTGTCACCATGACATTGGATTTAGGTTAAAAGTTGGTTTTCTGTGTTGATTCAATATTTTTTAAATGACGTGGAAACAAAGTTGAGTGGGGATCAAGTCTAAATCTGCTCATTTGAAAATAACTCATGCATGCGCTGCTCCATAGTGTGTAACACCATAACAGACTATGCTCTATTTTTGTATTGTTTTAACCTATGATTTTTAATCAAAATTAAACAACATTGAGCTAGCGCCTTTCACACTGAATTGATGTCAGCTAACAACCCAGTGAAAACAGTTACCTGTCTCCACGGTGAGGTCGAGTGCACTGCCGCCAGGCTGGTATTCCCCCGAGCGGAGGTGCAGGTTGATGGTGAACGGCTGGCCCCTTCTAACGATCAGCTGCTCCACCCCGTTGAGCTCCGTACGGTGGTCTGTGTTGTTGAACTCACATTCCAGGTCCCATCTGGCAATTTCCAGTGCTGGGAGATGGATGAGAAAGAGAGAGGACATAGTGAGTGGAATGACCTCAGGATTGACCTCTTAACATCTACCCAGCCAGTTACAAGGGAACAGAATTCTGCTCGACAGTTCCTCTGTTTGTTCTTTTGAGGATACACTGTAGGCCCACCTTGATTATAGTATGGTTTAAGACTTTCTGACAAATGTGTTTGTAAAAAGCGCTATACAAATAACATTTATTGAATGGCTATCTTGGCGCCTCAGTGGTGGGCCAACCCTCCCCTTGCTTTTAGGACAGTAGGGTCTATACAGACTTTCTATGTCTTCAGCCAACTTGACTCTTCCAATTGCTCCTGGCTCCCCCATCTCAACACTTGCATTGATTTTTTTAAAAACTTCTTTTTTTTTAAAAAAAAAGGTACATTTTACACAAGAGAGAAAATTAGACAACGTAAAAAAAAATTGTCACTGCCTGCTAGGCGAAGTGCGCAAGCAAATATTGTGCTCGTCCTTATCCCCCGGCCTCGGTTGTGACTAAAAACCCACCTTCTGATGTCCTGTTTATACAGTAGGAAGAACAACAGTCCCTCTGCTTCCTCAAGACAAGACAGTGTGATGTTAAACAGTCTTGGGCATTGAAAAAACTTGATGGAAAATGAACATGTGGTGCCAAAGGTTACGCCCATTTAAACACTGACTGACAAGTGTTTCTGTATGTTTGTTTTTATTTACATGGTGCATTTTAGCTTGGTGTTTTAACACTGACCCCTGTTTAACATTTCAAGTGTTAAGCTAAACACACTATATTGGGTCGCATCCTAATTGCCTACAGGATAACATAACGCCTCTTTTTCACACAAACGGCTAAGAAGATGAAGTTACATGGACCATGTTACACAATCAGAGCTATCATCTTTAAGGTTGCTTTCCTTAGGATGCTACTTCTTGAAGAATGTCAGGGCGCTAACATTTATGGAGCTTAAGACCATCTGTATAGTATATTGTCTACATTTTGCCGACAGCATGTTTCACACCTTGTTGTTTACGTTTACATTTTAGTCATTTAGCAGTCGCTCTTATCCTGAGTAGTGAGTGCGTACATTTTCATACTTTTTCATACTGGGAAAGTGGGACTTAAAGGAGACAAACTCCAGTCGTCAGTCCAACTCTGGGGCATTATTAGCTCATCCTAAAGGGAAACATAGTTCATAGTAACCCTATTTTACTCAGCCATAAAGTATATCGGAGCTTGTGCTTTTGCACACATAGTGTAACACTTGTCGTCTGGAGATAGAGAGGAGGACCAAGGTACAGCGTGGTAAGTGTCCATATTTTAAATATTTTAATGAACACTGAAAACAAAACAATAAACAACCAACCAACAGTCCTGTAAGGTACAACACTAAACAGAAAATAACCTCCCACAAAACACAATGGAAAACAGTCTACCTAAATATGGTTCTCAATCAGGGACAACGATTGACAGCTGCCTCTGATTGAGAACCATACCAGGCCAAACACAGAAATAGAAAATCATAGACAAACTAACATAGACAACCCACCCAACTCACACCCTGACCATACTCAAACAAAAGACAAAACAAAGGAACTAAGGACAGAACGTGACACATAGAGGCAACAGGCCTATAAAATGGATCTATCAATGTCATAATCTGGGGAGCATTACGGAGATTAATAGCAGATGAGAGGTGGTGAACCAAAGTGTTTTTTGACAACACAGGCAAAGGCTAAATCAATGTAATGGTAAACTGCAGTTTATTGCTGCGTGTCATAATCGCATTACATCATTGGTGTCAAATAAAATACATTTTTCTTAGCCACTCTAGCATTGTGGTATGAAAGATAATGTGCCATTTGAATTGAAAGGGTTTCTGTAGCTATGGTGTAGTTATTATTGTTTTGGATTATTCCACTGTTTAATTGTAAATCAATGATATCACTGTATTACAGTCTGCTAAAATAATGAATTGACAAAGATTAGTACAGGCTATGAGTGTAGGGAATGTGTCTTCCCATTTGGGTTGTCACATAACCCCATTGAGTGAAGCAACAGTACTACTATGAGGTCGCCATCTCCATCATGCCATCACTCTTGGCTTACCCTCCCTTGTTTTGTTTCCAGTCGACTAACCTTGACCACCCCCACGTCAAGGCCCGTGCTACAGGCCTAGCAGAACTACTGGGCCAGCATAAATCCAATAAGGCCAGGGCTATGAAGGATCCTAGTCAGAATTTTTTTTACAGAGGCGGGTACAGTAAAACCCAGGAAAAATGACTTCCATTCTCTCAGCTATTACAAGCAACTTACCCAGCCTAGTCATGAATGAAGCAGGTCTCTCTCTCTCTTTCCTCTGACAGTTGTAAAAGCACAACACTGTGTCACAAATGCCGGCCCACTCTCTGTTGGATATGTGGTATTTCGTTTTTCCCCTCACACCGGCAGCACTGTGCACTCCTGGGAGTCGACATAATCGAGCACTTTGTGCATGTGTAGAGAGAGACACATTGTAAACAGGTGACACTTATTCCCCGTTCCCTAGCTGTTTACTTAAAGCACATTGAACCAAACTGCCCCGCATGGCTCCAAAAGATGAGCGAATGCTGTAGTATGCAGCATGAAGCTTAAGCTTAGAGGCATTTAACAATGTTTCCTTGTCCTATCATGGCAATAAAAACAGAAATACTTTCCTCACAAAAATATTCAGACCCTTTGCAATGAGACTCGAAATTGAGCTCAGGTGCATCCTGTTTCCATTGATCACTCTTGATCCCCAAGAACGCAGTGAACTCTATCAATCTGGAAGAATTTTGGAACCACCAACTCTTGGCCAACTGGCCGAAAAGCAATCGGGGGAGAAATAAGATTCTTTGGTCTGAAGAAACAAAGATTGGCCTGAATGCCAAGCGGCACGTCTGGAGGAAACGTGGCACCATCCC
Source organism: Oncorhynchus mykiss (assembly GCF_057628025.1). Classification (NCBI taxonomy): domain Eukaryota; kingdom Metazoa; phylum Chordata; class Actinopteri; order Salmoniformes; family Salmonidae; genus Oncorhynchus; species Oncorhynchus mykiss. The sequence continues at coordinate 29,471,403 of NC_143038.1, forward strand.
TACAGTGAAGCATGGTGAAGGAAGCATCATGATGTGGGGGTGTTGTTCAGCGGCAGGGACTGGGAGACTAGTCAGGAACGAGGCAAAGATAAACGGAACAAACTACAGAGATCCTTGATGAAAACCTGCTCCAGAGCCCTCTGGAACACAGACTGGGGCAAAGATTCACCTTCCAACAGGACAACGACCCTAAGCACACAGCCAAGACAACACATGAGTGGCTTCGGGACAAGTCTCTGAATGTCATTGACTGGCCCAGCCAGAGCCCGGACTTTAACCCAATCAAACATCTCTGGAGACACCTGAAAATAGCTGTGCAGCGACGCTCCCCATCCAACCTGACAGAGCTTAAGAGGATCTGCAGAGAAGAATGGGAGAAACTCCCCAAATACAGGTGTGCCAAGCTTGTAGCATCATACCCAATATGATTTGAGGCTGTAATCATTGTCAAAGTTGCTTCAACAAAGTACTGAGTAAAGGGTCTAAATACTTTTGTAAATGTGATATTTCCTTCTTTTTTATCTGAAAAACTGTTTTTGCTTTGTCATTATGGGGTATTGTGTATAGATTGATGACAGAAAATAATTATTTAATCAATTTTAGAATGAGGCTGTAATGTAACAAAATGTGTGAAAAGTCAAGGGGTCTGAACTTTCCAAATGCACTGGGTTGCAGTTCTTGACACACTCAAACTCTGGTGGCCTGGGACCTACTACCATACCCTGTTCAAATGGCACATAATATACACAATCCATGTCTCAATTGTCTCAAGGCTTAACAATTCTCCTTCAACCTATGTTCTCCATTTCATCTATACTGATTAAAGTGGCTTTTCCAATAAGTGGCTTTAACAATAAGGGGTCATAGATTTTACCTGGAGTCACCTGGTCAGTCGAAGTCATTGAAAGAGCATGTGTTCTTAATGTTTTGTACACTCAGTGTATATGTCAATATATTAGGCTTAGGCATGGGTCAAACTCATTCCAAGGACAAAATGTGGTGTGGGACAGTTACTGGTTGCATTTCCAGCTGCTGTCATTTGCTAAAAATAAAAGCCCAAATGTCCCTTAGCAACAATTAACTCCCCCTGAAACACAAGGGTGTAACATTCTTTAGATGTTTGCTATACGAAACAAAACTGACAAGGTGCGAGAGACATCATAAGTGTCATCAGAAATGGTAATTCAGAAAAACGAAATGTTGGTTTTATATTTATAATAATCAAATGATGATCTATATGCATAGCGACGGGAAGTAGGGGTGCTGAAGGTGCTGCATTGATAGTTTACATACATCTTGACACTACACACATTTACAACAAGCCCACTCCCTGTAGGGGGAGTTGACTTTCCTCACATGAAATACAAATATTAGGCTGAATTGAAATAATTTTGCCATAATTATATAATTACTCCTGTCTAAACACTGACTGAATTTGGGCAGCACACATCCTGGCAATTTGACTGGTAAACTCATAGGTACGCTCAAAATGGCTGCCAGTCCGGACTTGAATGGGCACTGTCATTCTCTGGGTTCCATTTTTATGGATTCTATTTCTCTTCACACTGTCAGTAAATAGCTAATAGGATTTTCACAAATTTCAAAATACAATTGTGGGCAATACGTTTGGAAAGCAGACGCCTGCTGCTAAAAAGAGAAGACTAATCTGTCAGTACACTAGACGCAACATTTTTTTTTCTCAACAACTCAGACGAACACCGCTGTTTTTCAAAGTAGCTCAAGCCTATCTTGAGACCATCACCGGTATGGTGAGAAGCCTAGGCTATGAATATCCATGCTATCTTCATCATTGTGTAAGTCAGTGCCACTGGAAAGTTGATTTAGTAGCCTATTGTAGCCGATATATATACACTGCTCAAAAAAATAAAGGGAACACTAAAATAACACATCCTAGATCTGAATGAATGAAATATTCTTATTAAATACTTTTTTCTTTACATAGTTGAATGTGCTGACAACAAAATCACACAAATTATCAATGGAAATCAAATTTATCAACCCATGGAAGTCTGGATTTGGAGTCACACTCAAAATTTAAGTGGAAAACCACACTACAGGCTGATCCAACTTTGATGTAATGTCCTTAAAACCAGTCAAAATGAGGCTCAGTAGTGTGTGTGGCCTCCACGTGCCTGTATGACCTCCCTACAATGCCTGGGCATGCTCCTGATGAGGTGGTGGATGGTCTCCTGAGGGATCTCCTCCCAGACCTGGACTAAAGAATCAGCCAACTCCTGGACAGTCTGTGGTGCAACGTGGCGTTGGTGGATGGAGCGAGACATGATGTCCTAGATGTGCTCAATTGGATTCAGGTCTGGGGAACCGGCGGGACAGTCCATAGCATCAATGTCTTCCTCTTGCAGGAACTGTTGACACACTCCAGCCACATGAGGTCTAGCATTGTCTTGCATTAGGAGGAACCTAATGGGTTTCCTCTGCAGGGCTCTGGCAGTGCTCCTCCTTGCACAAAGGCGGAGGTAGCGGTCCTGCTGCTGGGTTGTTGCCCTCCCTCCTCTTGCCACAGCTCACATTGATGTTCCATCCTGGATGAGCTGCACTACCTGAGCCACTTGTGTGGGTTGTAGACTCCGTCTCATGTTACCACTAGAGTGAAAGCACCGCCAGCATTCAAAAGTGACCAAAACATCAGCCAGGAAGCATAGGAACTGAGAAGTGGTCTGTGGTCACCACCTGCAGAACCACTCCTTTATTGGGGGTGTCTTGCTAATTGCCTATAATTTCCACCTGTTGTCTATCCCATTTGCACAACAGCAGGCGAAATGTATTGTCAATCAGTGCTGCTTCCTAAGTGGACAGTTTGATGTCACAGAAGTGTGATTGACTTGGAGTTACATTGTGTTGTTTAAGTGTTCCCTTTATTTTTTTGAGCAGTGTGTGTATATATATATATATATATATATATATATATATATATATATATATATCCTCTTAATATTGTACATTCTGTATCTCCCTTCTTTTTAGTGACCCTGGGCCAGGTCAAGACAAGGTTGTTTCTATTGATCTGTCTGACAGTGTCAGAGACACTCGTTTAGGTAATTTGGGTAGTAGAAAAAAATATTATTATAATGTCTCCTGTCATGTAAGCCTAAATGACTTACAATAGCATGAAATGGCCACATTTTTCTGGACCATACTAAAAAGAATCCACATGTTTGTAAATCCTGTTTGCCACTAGCAAATGCAATGACCGAATGCATTATTAGAGAAAAAATGTACCCCACCCAAACTCACAAAACATCTTCTCATAGCTCTGTCTACTGTGTATGCACCATGTTAAGTTGGTAGTTATGGTTTAAGCATTGGCCATAGGAAAATATTTGTTGCTGGACTTTCACACCATTATAGCATATCCTAGGTCATCAAATGACAACCAGCAAAACTATTTGCTGTCATAATTCGTCTATGGTGGGGGGGTGGGTCAGATTTCACTTTGCCTCTTCAGTTTTTAGCGTTTTTTCCAAACAAAGCAATTATTCTCCAATAGCCTTATAAGGCAATATGGAAATGCTATAAATTCTTCAAATATTTAGAAACCAAGTTGTGGCTCAGCCCTGCATGGAGTAATTTATTTTTGGAAGCAATAACATAACAATAACAATAACATGCGCTACTTTAGTAGGATATGTTACTTGAGAATGAGTCAAAGTCTGCCACTGTGTAGTCTACATTTTGGTTGATATTGCAAAAAATGTATTTGTTGTTTTAGCATACTGTTTATGAAACAGAAACATGTCATTCATAGTCGCTATGAAGTTCAAAGTTACGTTCAAATAAGCAGTAAATTGGGTGATGCAAGCACTACAGAAGAAGATTCGCTGATATACAATATTTTCAATATAACATTATAAATAGTCTAGTTATTAAAATCTTACCTTGAGCCATGTTCGCGTTGATCTACAGCCGGACAAGAGTCTGGGGTATGCTGGCTGGCAGGGGATATTGGATGTAGGTTATTCTCAATGACTGTGTCTATTACACTGTGCCGCGCTATTCAGACTCAACGAAGGTCTTATTTGGAGTGGTCATGCGCGTCACCGAAATTCCTTGGAACTGTAGGTTACTCTTGCCAAAGAGAAGCGCACCAAACATTGCTGAAAGCGACAGCATAATGGTTGGGGAGTGACGGCGCTTCCCTAGAACCCCCGCATACGCGCGCTCACATGCATGGAAAGGGTGCGCTCGCACGTAAACACACACACGGGACACACACTCCACTGAGACCACCTATAGTTGCATAATTTACAACATTAATTTGTGTGACAATAGGGAATAGGGAAGTCATTTTCATGTATGTGTGGACATACTTTAATGAATAAAATGTAGGAGTGACTGACTGATTCTTGCTTTATCCAATAATTTCTTCTTGGGGTCAAAATGACCCACGTTGTTAATCAATGTATATAAAATGTGTTGGTAATTTGAGGGTTAATGGAAACATTGTATGAGTATTAATTACGTGATAATGCCTGATAAGCTGGTGTTTGGAGGATATATTGGCACGGGTGTTGTTAGGCAAACCGTGCCAACATATCCACCAAACACCAGTCTTTAAGTATTTCTGTTTTGTATCTATGGACACAACCGAGGTGTTCATTCTAAATGTTCCATTGGCATACTGGCTGGCAACGTTCTTATCCTTTGCTTGCTTGCAAGCCAACTATAGCTAACTTGTGTCAAAAAGTGGAGCCAGAATAACAGCAAAGTAGCTGCATTTGCATTTGTTTATTTATTAATTTATTTTATTTGTTTATTTATTATTTAACCTTTTATTTGACTAGGCAAGTCAGTTAAGAACAAATTCTTATTTACAATGATGACCAAAAGGCAAAAGGCCTCCTGTAGTGACGGGGATCATATATATATATATATATATATATATATATAACTTTATTTCAACAAGGAACACAGACTGAGACCAAGGACTCTTTTACATCAGGGCCCTGCGTATACATGTTTACACATACAGTTTAGGTACAATGATTAAGAAACTACACAAGACAAACAAAACGATCACAGATAACACAACAAAATACGGCAGCAGATTGTTACATTTACACACAGATTATTCCCCTAAGAGCACAAGAACTTGATTTACCCGAAACAGTTACAAGCAATACAAAAATAAAAATCCTCCAATAAATGTTTAAAATGGGCGACAGGGGGACAAGAGTCTCAAGTTTAAGTTTAGTCTGCAAGCTATTCCATAAGCAAGGAGCGTAACAGGAAAAGGCAGCCAGACCCAAATCTGTGGAGATCGCATGGGCCTCAAGTATAATCCATGCTTCAGACCTGGTTTTAGGAATTCTAATTCTAATATTGATGAGTGATGATAAATAAGAAGGTAGTTTATTCAGAAGTGCTTTATAGACAAACACGAGAGCATGTTGTTCTCGTCTCACGGACTCCGAAGTCCAACCCACATTTTGATATAAAACACAGTGGTGAGTTCTGTAGCTAGCACCCATAATAAACCTAAGTGCGTAATGATAAGTAGCATCCAGCGATTTAAGTGTTGATGCCGTAGCATGCATGTAAATAATATCGCCATAATCTATAACAGACATAAGTAGCTTGCACAATTTGTCTTCAATTTGTCTTCTATTTGTCCTGTTTCTATAGAGGAAGCCTAGCTTGATTTTTAGCCGTTTACAAAGTTCATCAATATGTATTTTAAAAGACAGTTTACCATCCAACCATATCCCTAAGTATTTATATGCAGAGGCCTGATTAATTCAAGAACCATCTAAGTTCATAAATGCAAGTGTATTTTCAACCAACTTTTTGAACCAATTAAAAATCATAAAATGTGTTTTCTTTGCATTTAAAACAAGTTTCAGCTGTATAAAAGACCCTTGTCATATCGTAAAATCTGTCTCCAATAGTGATAATTCTTGGTCAGCCGTTGAAGCATACATTACATGACAGTGTCATCAGCATATAAATTAATTTGACACTTTCTTATCTCATCACTGATATTGTTTATTTAGAGAGTGTACAGTAATGGACCAAGAAAAAAAAAGATATACAGTGGGGAGAACAAGTATTTGATACACTACCAATTTTGCAGGTTTTCCTACTGAAAACAAACAAACATTACAACATCATGAAGAACTCTGAACGATCGATCATAGAAGAGGATGTAGAGGTCTGTACTTTTTATCATAGGTACACTTCAACTGTGAGAGATGGAATCTAAAACAAAAATCCAGAAAATCACATTGTATGATTTTTAAGTAATTAATTTGCATTTATTTGCATGACATAAGTATTTGATCACCTACCAACCAGTAAGAATTCCGGCTCTCACAGACCTGTTAGTTTTTCTTTAAGAAGTCCTCCTGTTCTCCACTCATTACCTGTATTAACTGCACCTGTTTGAACTCGTTACCTGTATACAAGACACCTGTCCACACACTCAATCAAACAGACTCCAACCTCTCCACAATGGCCAAGACGAGAGGGTGTAAGGACATCAGGGATAAAATTGTAGACCTGCACAAGGCTGGGATGGGCTACCGGACAATAGGCAAGCAGCTTGGTGAGAAGGCAACAATTGTTGGCGCAATTATCAGAAAGTGGAAGAACTTCAATTTGATGGTCAATTACCCTCGGTTTGGGGCTCCATGCAAGATCTCATAGATGCCCACGAAGGAGTCTTTGGGCTAGGGTCCTTTTTTCAGAATTTCCACCTGATTGACATGCCCAAAGTAAACTTGCTGGTACTCAGGCTCAGAAGCCAGGACATGCATATAATTGGTATCATTTGATAAACACTTTGAAGTTTGTAGACATTTTAAAATAATGCATGAGAATATAACACAATTGATATGGTAGCCAAAAATCCAAATAATTTTTACATGGAAAGCAATGGGTCCTATGCAATTCTAGCTCCCAGATTGCAATTCCTATGGCTTCCACTAGATGTCAACAGTCTTTATTCAGGGTTTCAGGCTTATTTATGAGAATTTTGAGTTTTGGTACCAGGAGTCACAGTTGGAAATCAGTCTGTGGGTGCGCGAGGACAAGGACGCGCACATGCTAATTTTACTTTTCTATTGAACATACTTCTTTCCGTATGAAATATTACAGTTTGCTTACATTGTAGGGTACCTGAGGGTTAAATAGAAACGTAGTTTGACTTGTTTAACAAAGTTTAGCGGTAGCTTTTTGGATTCCTTTGTCTGCAGGTTGAAAGTGGATTACTGAAATCGATGGCGCCAACTAAACTGACTTTTTGGGATATAAAGAGCGATTTTTATCTAACAAAACGACCATGTATGCTGTAGCTGGGACCCTTGGGATTGCAAAAAGAGGAACATTTTTAAAAGTAAGTGATTTTTTTAATCGCTACTTGTGATTTTATGAACCCTGTGCTGGTTGAAAATATGTTAATGTGTGGAGCCGTCCTCAAACAAATGCATGGTATGCTTTTGCTGTAAAGCCTATTGAAAATCGGCCAATGCAGTTAGATTAACAATAATTTAAGCTTTTAACTGATATAAGATACTTGTATGTTCGTAAATGTTTAATATTACGATTATTTATTTGAATTGCGCACCCTCCAATTTCACCGGATGTTTTCAACAGGTGTCCTGCTGACGGGACGCCTAGCCCTAAGAAGTTTTAAGCATGGACCGGAAGTCCAGTGTGCTGCTAACTGTTTCACCCTGTTATGTTTTTCTTTCCAAGAACTTGTTGCACTTCGGTCAGCAGATTGACCTCTGATTCCATAGTGCTGTGCCATGGGCACAAGGCATTCTTTTTGAATAAATGTGACAATTATATATATATATATATATATATATATGTATGTATGTATGTATGTATGTATGTATGTATGTATGTGTGTGTGTGTGTGTGTGTGTGTGTGTGTGTGTATATGTATGTATATATACATATATATATAGATATACATAGATATACATATATATAGATATACATATATATATACATATGTATATACTGTACTCGATACCATCTATTGCATCTTGCCTATGCCGTTCTGTACCATCACTCATTCATATATCTTTATGTACATATTCTTTATTCCTTTACACTTGTGTGTATAAGGTAGTCGTTTTGGAATTGTTAGGTTAGAGTACTCGTTGGTTATTACTGCATTGTCGGAACTAGAAGCACAAGCATTTCGCTACACTCGCATTACATCTGCTAACCATGTGTATGTGACAAATACATTTGATTTAATTTGCTTGGGGTTGAGGGCTGACGTTCCCATGAGAACTGCACCTGCTTCTGCGGAAAAGTGTCTGGTCATTTCATTCATCAGTCGGTCAATGATAGGGAAGAACAAGGAGTGCGTAGATGTGAGAAGGAATTATAGCTAGACTAATCAAAGTGATCATGTTTGTACGTATGTGGCTGCTTTGAAAGTGAATTGTTCGTGTGTGTCACAACTGTCAATTGTGAGTCACAATTGTTTCACCTGTCCTTGTGCTTGTCTCATCAAGCCTACCAGCGTGTTTCACCTGTCCATCTTGTCTCATCAAGCCTACCAGCGTGTTTTTCATACTCCTGTTTTCTTGAGCCCTGTTTTCTAGTTATCCCGGTTTTTATCATTCTGTCCCCTTACCCTGCCATTCTGTACCTTTTGACACTGCCCTGGATTACTGACCTCTGCCTGCCCTGACCCTGAGCCTGCCTGCCGCTCTGCCCTGGACTACCGTCCTCTGCTTACCCTTGACCTGTCGTTGGTCTGCCCCGTAAAATACACGTCTGTTATTCGAACTGTCTACATCTGGGTCTTATCCTGAGTTGGGATAGTGTTGTCAGTGGTGTATTCATTCCGCCGATTCTATTGAAATATATTAAACGGAGGCAAATTGAAAGAAACTGAGATAAACATACTTGAATTTGTTAGCAACTGTTGGACTGATGATTACAACCTAGATCAGCTAGATGCAGGCATGTGTTACTTTCTTTCACCTTGATTACTTACATTTCTCTCGACCTGTGCACCTACAATGTAAACTTTCATTCATATAGGCCAGGTTGTAGCAACCTCATGAAATGGGTAAAGGGAAATTGTTTGTATCATGTAGACGCCTACACCTATCAATGGTACATGGAAAATGATTGACAGTCATCCAATATGCTGTAATAGAAATAAGGCCATGCTCATTAAAAAATAAATGTGCGTCCTCCCTAATCTTAAACAGCACCAACCGCCACTGTTAAAAATACTATATACATTTTACAGACACAGTATATTTTACATTAGTTATTTTTTATTTGTTTTTGTTCCCAACATTCAGCTACCCTAAACCCCTCCCATCTATCTCTGAAAACCATCCAGTTTTGAATTTGAATTGCCATATATTTTTTTCTACTGTGCTGCAATGTTTCACAAAAGTTCTGAACCTTTATATTCTCATAGTTCTACAGATTGTAAATTAAAGATGAACATTTTTACTGAGTATTAGTTTAATATTGATCGATTGACTATGGCTTTTCAAGTCACCCAGCAGTGCCATTTGCAGAGTCAGTTCCAGGTAAATGTTGCAATTCTTCAGCCATTCCTGAATGGCGACCAAAACAAAAGATCTATCGATTCTGTCTCTTCGTAGTAAAATCTGCAAAGCTGGGATGGTTGTATTCCCCCATATACAGTGCATTTGGAAAGTATTCAGACCCCTTGACATTTTTTTTACGTTAAAGCTTTATTCTAAAAATGTATTAAATCGTTTTTTCCCCTCATCAATCTACACACAATACACCATAATGCCTGTATTTGGGGAGTTTCTGCAGATCCTCTCAAGAGCTGTCAGGTTGGACGGGGAGCATCGCTGCACAGCTATTTTCAGGTTGATGAACTGATATACAAAACAACACAAGATTCAAAACTCAGTTTTTCAGTTTAAATGATTGTACAAAGTTATTGCAACCAATAGAATGTTGTGTACAGTGCATTCGGAAAGTATTCAGACCCCTTGACTTTTTCCACATTTTGTTATGTTACAGCCTTATTCTAGAACGGTTTAAGTAAACAAATGTCCTCGTCAATCTATACACAATACCCCGTAACAACAAAGCAAAAAAAGGTTTTTAGAAATGTTTGCAAATTTATTACAGATAAAATCAGAAATACCTTATTTACATAAGTATTCAGACGCTTTGCTTTGAGCTCAGGTACATCCTGTTTCGATGATCATCCTTGAGATGTTTCTACAACTTGATTGGTGTCAACCTGTGGTAAATTCAATTGATTGGACATGATTTGGAAAGGCACACACCTGTCTATATAAGGTCCCACAGTTGACAGTGCATGTCAGAGCAAAAACCAAACCATGAGGTTGAAGGAATTCTACGTAGAGCTCCCGAGACAGGATTGTGTCGAGGCACAGATCTGGGCAAGGGTACCAAAACATGTCTGCAGCATTAAAGGTCCCCAAAAACACAGTGGCCTCCATGATTCTTAAATGGAAGTAGTTTGGAACCAACAATTTTGGAACCTTCCTAGACCTGGCCAAATGGGGCAATCAGGGGAGAAGGGCCTTGGTCAGGGAGGTGACCAAGAACTCGATGGTCACTATGACAGGTTCCAGAGTTCCTCTGTGGAGATGGGAGAACCTTCCATGAGGACAACCATCTCTGCAGCACTCCACCAATCAGGACTTTATTGTAGTGGTCAGACAGAAGTCACTCCTCAGTAAAAGGCACATGACAGCACACTTGAAGTTTGCCAAAAGGTCCCAAAGGACTCTCAGACCATGAGAAACCAGATTCTCTGGTCTGTTGAAACCAAGATTGAACTCTTTGTCCTGAAAGCCAAGAGTCACATCTGAACGAAACCTGGCACCATTCCTACGGTGAAGCATGGTGGTGGCAGTATCATGCTGTGGGGATGTTTTTCAGCAGTATGGACTGGGAGACTAGTCAGGATTGAGGGAAAGATGAACTGAGCAAAGTACAGAGAGATCCTTGATGAAAACCTTCTCCAGAGCACTCAGGACCTCAGACTGGGGTGAAGGTTCATCTTCCAACAGGACAACGACCCTAAGCACATAACCAAGACAACGCAAGAGTGGCAAAGGTGCTTCAACAAAGATGCTTCAACAAAGTACTGGGTAAAGGGTCTGAGTACTTATGTAAATTAAATATTTCAGGTTATATTTATTTAGACATTTGCAAAAAATGCTAAAAACATATTTTTGCTTTGTCATTATGGGGTATTATGTGTTGATTGACGAGGGGAAAATAACAATTGAATCAATTTTAGAATAAGGCTGTAACGTAACAAAATGTGGAAAAAGTCAAGGGGTATGAATACTTTCCAAAGGCAATGTAATTTCTATGACATCAAATTTTTCTTCATAAACTACCTATTTGATGGATAAATCCTTTAAAATGTTGGGCACCATATCACAAATCAATTTCCGTTTGGAATTAAATAAAATGTTTTATTTTATCAAAGTAAAGAAAAAATACAAACACACAGGCTAAATATTTTGACCAGTTTCATAATTTAATACATAAAATTGAGCTAACAACATGGAAATAAGAGTAAAAATATGTTAATGTTGAGGAATCAAAGTGAGAAATGTTCATTAGTATCAGACACCGTTATGAACTTGTTACGAGACTAGCCATATTGTCATAACAGTCCAATACTGTGCTTATACCTGTACAAATAAAATCCAATAAAACACATTACAAGCAAGCACAAGTTAACGTTAGTTTAATTGAGTTGAGAAGCCCTATTCAACATAAGATTTAAAAATCATGGACAGATCTTGTCATGGCTCTCCTACTGAATGGAAGGCATGGAACCAATTTATGGTTCTGCTGTTAAAATATGTTTGGTCTTACACATTTGATACAACAATGTTTGTCGATCAAATAGCTTAAACTAGTTTGCAAGTTTGGGCTATTGTAATATTGTTATTGCACGTGACGCACCATACCTAGGGTCTAAAGCATGGCAGGTGTAAATGTAATGTCATGCCAGAACTGCTTATTTCATGTAATAAGAGCATATGTAAAAAAATAAAATAAACATATCTATACTGAACAAAAATATAAACGCAACATGCAACATTTTCAACGAGTTACAGTTCATATAAAGAAATCAGTCAATTCGTCCCTAATCTATGGATTTCACATGACTGAGCAAGGGCCTAGCCTTGGGTGTGTCTGGGAGGGCATAAGCCCACCCACATGGGAGCCAGGCCCAATCCACTGGGGAGCTGGGGTTTTCCCCACAAAAGGGCTTTATTACACACAGAAATACTCCTCAGCTGTCCGGGTGATTGAGCTCAGACGATACCCCAGGTGAAGAAGCCGGATGTGGAGGTCCTGGGCTGTAAGTGGTTACACATGTTCTGCGGTTGTGATACCAGTTGGACCTCCTGCCAAATGCTCTAAAACGATTTTGGAGGCGGCTTATGGTAGGGAAATTCTCTGGCATCAGCTCTGGTGGACACTCCTGCAGTCAGCATGCCAATTGGACGCTTCCTCAAAACTTGAGACATCGGTGGCGTTGTGGTGTGTGACAAAACAGCACATTTTAGAGTGGCCTTTTATTGTCCCCAGCATAAGGTGCACCTGTGTAATGATACTTCTGTTTAATCAGCTTCTTGATAGCACACACACACCTGTCAGGTGGATGGATTATCTTGGAAAATAAAAAATGCTCACTAACAGGGATGTAAACACATTTGTGCACAAAATGAGAGAAATACACTTTTTGTGTGTATGGAAATCTCTGTGGTCTTTTTACTTCAGCTGACGAAACATGGGACCAACACTTCACATATTGCGTTCATATTTTTTTTTCAGTATTCATAAAAAGAAAGTTGAAGTTGATTTATTGATTGATTCACCACTGTATTTATGAAAATGTTACCCGCACAGTTTACTGAGATCATGTGTTATTGGTTTAGCTTGGCAGATAACATGCTCTAGCCTGGCATGACATTCACACCTGCCGCTCCAGATCAGAGCACGCTCAAGGACAGGTATGATGGTTGCATCACGTGCAACAATTTCTTTGTGACTTTTTGCAATTCACTATAACCCGTTGAATCTGAGATAACACTAAGGTTAATTACATGTTGAATATACTTGTCTTACACAACACAAACACAATTCAGACGCAGATGTTTAAATTGCAAAACAATATAAGAACATATGTGAAATACAGTACATTTTAGTGGTCAGATAAAAAAAGAATAGAAAAAGTAGAGTACAGTAACTGTCATATAATAGTCCCCTTTATACAGTGACACAGTTCATGGTGTCCTTCTGTTGTCGATAGGTCCAATTCTGTGAGGAGGGACAAATATAGGATTGTATTTGGATAACCTGGGGAAAATGACTGAAAACATCCATGTGTAAAATACATTACATACAAAACAAACATGTGGATTTTTTATTTTTTTAACTCTCCAGACATAAATACAGGCAAACTATAGATGGTGAATCGTGACCTCATTATTACAGACAAACTTACCAAAATCAGAGCTCAAACCTCAGTTGACTTTCCAATGGCCACATTTTGAACCTGTGGTGGGAAAAATAAAAACAATAAAACATCACTTCCTGTTGTATAGCTTACCAGATCAAAGAGGTGAATTTTCACTTAGCCTCCCATTGACATCAGTGTATGACTTAATTTTTTTTACTATTGATATTTTTATGCTTTATTCAAACAGTGCAGAAGTAGATGGTGATGCAGGAGGTTAAGGGAGACGCAGGCGGTAAGGCCGGGCCTGGTCTTCGGTGGGGAGGCATACCTGCGATAGCGCCAGCCGTGTTTCCATTATACCACAGGCTCTACACCACCCCAATGCATGACTAGGTTGACGTTTGATTTAGAATTCACCCTAATAGTATTATAATCCTTGCGAAGTTGTACAACTCATGGTTAGGCTAAACCCACACCTTAGGTGGATCCTTAGTCATGGCTGGTGGTCTGTGTGGGAGCAAGGGCGTGGTGGTTCTCTCTGTGGACCGGGTGGGACTCTTGGCCTTGTGGAGGTTGGCTTCGGGTCTGCGGGCTAGCACCTCCTTCAGGCCGACGACGGAGGCGCACACGGAGGAGGCGTCCTCCGCCTCTCTACCAATTGCGGAGTGACAGCTGTGGCTGGAGCTGCTGAAGTCGCTCACGCTCTCTCCTGAAGACTCGGAGCTGTTCACTGGAATAGGAAGGGGAACCCGTAAGACTTGTCCACATTCTAACCTCAAAGGAGTGCTCGGAGAAAGGAGTGCTCGGAGAAAGGAGTGCTCGGAGAAAGGAGTGCTCGGAGAAAGGAGTGCTCGGAGAAAGGAGTGCTCGGAGAAAGGAGTGCTCGGAGAAAGGAGTGCTCAGATGACTGTTGATTTAGGATCAGGTCCCACCTCTTATTCATTGTGACTCAAAAGGTCCAAACTAATCCGAGATCAGCACTCCTACATTACTAGACGCTTAGTAAATATGGGCTCAGGGCTTTTAAATGACTGATCCTTTATACATTGTCTTTAGTTCAATCATAAATGAGAACATAGATCCTCTGTCATATCAATAAAGCATTCCCACATGCAATAAGTTATCTGCCTGGCAGTGAGACTCAAGTTTGGGAAAGCACATATTCACCATAAAAATTCCCCTTTATAATAAAGCATTCCATTCATCGTTGCGTTTGCAGACTTATGTAAGATAGGCTACTATTGCTAATGTGATGAGTAAATTGGAAGGTCATAATTTAAGATAACATAACTCTCTCTCTCACCTACTGTCTCGACCTCTGAATGCTCAGCTATGAGAAGCCAACAGACATTTACTCCTGAGGTGGTGACCTGTTGCACCATGTATAACCACTGAGTATTATTTGACCCTGCTGATCATCTGTGAATGCTTGAACATCTTGAAGAATGATCTCGCCATGTACTCTTATAATCTCCATCGGCACAGCCAGAAGAGGACTGGCCACCTAGGTTCCTGCCTTTCTAGGGAGTTTTCTAGCCACTATTCATCGTTTGCTCTTTGGGTTTTAGGCTGGGTTTCTGTATAGGCACTTTGTGGCATCTGATGATTGAAATTGTATTTATTTGTTTACCGAGAATTATGGTGTGACAGGAGATTGGGGATCTGTGATTTCTTAATCTGGCCCTGTGGATTTAAGTAAAACGTTTTGGGGGAAAAAGAATACTACATTTTATTTATGTTGAGTTTCAGCAAATCCAATCAGTTTTTCACATTGAATCAATGTCATCAGCCATGAATCAATGTGAATCAATCATGTTGAATCACCAGATATTACTTTGCCCAGTGGGTTGTGTGCATGATTTATTCTATGAAGTAAATTATCCCATGTCAGTTTTTGATTCCCAAATGGTGGGTTGGGTTTGGGACCAAGTGCTGGGCCATCATGACTGCGTGGCCACGCACGCCTCCAACTCAATCATCAAGTTTGCAGACGATACAACAGTAGAAGGCTTGATTACCAACAATGACGAGACAGCCTACAGAGAGGAGGTGATGGCTCTGGGAGTGTGGTGCCAGGATAATATCCTCTACCTCAACATCAACAAAACATAGGAGATGATCGTGGACTTCAGGAAACAGCAGATGGAGCACACCCTTATCCACATCGATAGAACAGCAGTGGAGAAGGTGAAAAGCTTCAAGTTCCTCGGTGTACACATCACTGACCATCTGAAATGGTCCACCCACACAGACAGTGTGGTGAAGAAGGTGCAACAGCACCTCTTGAACCTTAGGATGCTGCAGAAATTTGACTTGGCACCAAAAACCCTCAAACTTTTATAGATGCACAATTGAGAGCATCCTGTCGGGCTGTATCACCGCCTGGTACGGCAACTGCACCTCCCATAACCGCAGGGCTCTCCAGAGGGTGGTGCGGTCTGCCCAACGCATCAAAGGGGGCAAACTACCTGCCCTTCAGGACACCTATACCACCTGATATCACAGGAAGGCCAAAAAGATCATCAAGGACATCAACCACACGAGCCACTGCCTGTTCATCCCGCTATCATCCAGAAGGCGAGGTCAGTACAGGTGCATCAAAGCTGAGACCGAGAGACTGAAAAATTGCTTCTATCTCAAGGCAATCAGACTGTTAAATAGCCATCACTAACACATTAGAGGCTGCTGCCTATATACATAGACTTGAAATCACTGGCCACTTTAATAATGTTTACATATTTTGCATTATCCATCTCATACAGTACGTATATACTGTATCTTAGTCTATGCCGCTCTGACATTGCTCGTCCATATATTTATATATTCTTGATTCCATTCCTTTACTTAGATTTGTGTGTATTGTTGTGAAATAGTTAGATATTACCTGTTAGATATTACTGTACTGTTGGAGCTAGAAACACAAGCATTTCGCTACACCCGCAATAACATCTGCTAAATACGTGTATGTGACCAGTAAAATTTTATTTGATCATAGCTGCTTAATTTTGGGCTGTGGTATGAGATTAGGTCCTCTCTAGAAATAGATCACTCGCTCTTCATTTTTGGGGTCACAGAAAAATCCCCACCATTTTTGGTGGCTGGGTCACTCATAGCACAAACATTTCTGAGAACCACCTAGCCTCTCTCAACAGTAGCTGTGTCTTACAACAAATAGGAATCATAGGAAGAGAGTCTGACCCTGTAAACAGTATTTGGACAAGGAGACAGCAATTCATGCTTTGGATTTGTTTAACTGGCTACTGTCAAAACCAAATGCAAACTTCTCCCCAAATTAGCATGTTTTAATGTATATTCCCCAAATGAGCTACCCTTCTCATTATATCCACTCACTCAGTAGATTCTGACTTTCGCTCTCCTGGTCCATGTCAGCCTCCTCCTGGACCCCAGGGGGTGGGGAGTACCCCCCGTGACCCCCTGCCCCCCTCCGCTTCGGGCTACACAGGTACCCCTCCACGGCGGACGACAGAGACCCTCTCCCAGAGGACGAAGAGGAGTGGCTGCCGGAAGACGACGAACAGCTCCCCGAGCCAATGGAGTTAGGCCGCAGCACAGGACACCCGCCCTGCGAGCTAGACGTCCCCGAGGAGGCCAACGCCTTGGATTCTGGAAGGGCCAGATGAAATCAAATTGTATAAGACGGGACATGAATGAGACAAAAATAGAAATTCCGAAGGAGGATCAATCAGGACCTCGGAAAAACATATTTATGATGGTGTTAATTTATTACTAAGAAGAACCATTCCAATTATATTCGAATTGAAATATTCTATTATGGGTGTGTACCTCTTCCCATCAGAGCACAATTGACTGCCCTGTCGTTGATGGCCGCATCGCTAGGCTGGATGTCCATGAAGGGCTTGTTCCCGATACCCATGAACACCCTCTCCTGCATACGAATCTCTAGAATGTAGCAAACAAAATACTGTTTAAAAAATTAACCTATTTTGAGAAATGAGCTGGCAGAGATACATTTGTCTTGGAGCAAGGCACAACATGTTACCATGGACAGAGGGAAGTGGAAGGATCTAATTTTGGCCTTACATATGTGACAAGGGAATGAAAATGATTTAATTGACATATAAGGGTAGGAACACAACAAAACGCAAACATTGACCCAATAAATACTATGGCTGTGTACTAGTCTGATTCCAAGATGTGTATTTGAACAGTACATCAGGTAGAGTGCTTTAATTTACTACTTTGTTGCAACAGCTTCCCGTCATGACCCTCACTGCTTCTACTTAAAATTCAGGTTAATAGTACTGGCAAGGCGAGCTGCATGCCAGAAGCCTGACATTTTTTTATTTTCATTGCCTCTATTCCTTCATGACCACCTGACCAAATGATCACAGTTGAAAGTGTTGGATTGGTGTACATCATATTGCACTCACCCATCAATTCCATTCACATCAGTGGGAATGCGGGAAAGAGAATGGCATACTACATGACTGCGAGAAATCAATAAAACCTACAGGTGTTGGATCTTAATTTGATCACTCTATTGTTGGCTAAAATGTTCCTGCACCACATGATTGAGCTTCAAGATGTACATATATTCACTGAAAACATGCATTAACACACGGTTATATTAACCCTATTGGACTTTTCATGTAAACTAATTTTGACCAGATAATAGCCTAACCAACAATCAAGCAACATTATGGACTAAACGTTCAAATCTTGTTGCTGCAGGATCATTTTGCAGTGACAATACAGATCAAATTAAGATCCAACATCTTTAGTACTACTACATACTTCACTTCTGGCACATAAATGTATGACAGTTCTGAAAATGTTACCACAGGTGTAGGATCTTATTGTGACCAGTATTGTAGCAGCAAAATCATTCTGCAGAAACAGGATTTCATCTTTTAGTCCATAATGTTGCTTGATCAGTGGTAAGGCTAATAGCTGGCCAAAATTAGGCTACATGAAAAGGGGAATACTGTTCTATTGTGTTCTATTTATTTCAGTGCATTTCTATGAATCATGAATCTACATTTCTTCGGTACAGAAAAATTCTCAGCAACAAAAGACTGATCCAATTAAGATCCTACATCTGTAGCTTTCAAATCCTTGCTCCTCAATTGACGTTTAGTAATGTTTTCCGTCACAGACCAGATCACCTGAGGACTCTTTCTGGTAATTCTGAGAGACCTGAATGGCTGGGTGACCTCTGACCTCTATTGTGTACAGCCTGCTCCCAGAGGATGCGCTCAAGGTCTTTGGTCCAGGCATCCTTCACCTCACTGTTCCCGGCCTGCAGCGTGTACGTGTCCTGGGACTTCCTCCTTCGGAACCAGATCTCAAAGCACAGCCCGCTGTCCCCCGAGTTATGGGTCATCCCAATGTCAGAGGTCTGTCAAAATAGACATGGCTTTTACTTAAATACAACGTTATGAAGACTATAAAGGCCTACACTTTACGGATATTACTGTGTACAACTTCGTCTTAATTTCTGCTTAGAAATTAATCACCCTAGACCACGTGTCAAACTCATTCCACGGAGGGCCGAGTGTCTGTACTTGATTGATGAATTAAGGTCACTAATTAGTAAAGAACTCCCCTCACCTGGTTGTCTAGGTCTTAATTGAAAGGAAAAACCCAAAACTCGCGGACACAAGGCCCTCCATGGAATGAGTATGAAACTCCTGCCCTAGACAGACGAGGTCATCTGCAGTGCACGGTTCCTTTCTCCATTTTAAAGTAGGGGTATGTGTTAATGTATCATATACAGTTCTGCTAAGCAATAGAGGAAGTTAAATGTTAAGAGTGTAGATAATGGGACATTCCATATAATGCTCTTTTGTGTCACACAAGGCCTTTTTATAACTTAAACATGTGTTTCAATGAAAGCCAAGGGAAGTGGCTTTAGCAAAAGATTCAAATTGGGGTATATTGTGCTGTGTTGTATATTGACTGTCTGCACACCTTAAATGACTGTTTGTAGACATAAGTGTCATTGCCCACATCAGTCCACTTGGTCTTGCTGAAGAGGACGAGGTCCTGGAAGAGGAAGATGTGGCGGAAACATTTCTTCTTCCTGAAGGACACCAGGAACTCGTCCTGACGAATCAGCTGCCCCTGCTCCTTCAGGTTGACCTAGAGGCAAAGAAAGATGACATTGAGGGCAGGCTGTATTCTGTCAGGATATTTCTAAGGTAAGATAAACCATTTTTAGTACCTTGACATTTGACATTATACTGTAATTCACCCCCTGATAGGAACAAACTAGCATGTTTTTTAGGTTCCCGAACAACCTCACAAATGTAGTAGATGGTTATCTGGGTCGGGTGGGTAAATCATTATGCCAAAGTGTGAGTTTCACCTGAAAAAAAGGTTGATGATCCCTGCACTATACTGTATGACCGCAAGGTCAGTTGCCAATGCACAGTTGACCAGAGCCAAGTGGTACCTTGAAGTTCAGAGATAACAGGTGCAGTCAACTGCATGGGCAGTATACAGGTCTAAAAGGAGTGAAAGGTTTAAACAAGCTTGTGATCTTACAAAAAATTAACGCAACCAAACTACCTCACAAACTCGTTATCTCTCTCAGAACGATCTTCTTGGCCCTAACCAGTCAGGCTTCAAGGCAGGTCACTCAACTGAGACTGCTCTTCTCTGTGTCAGAGAGGCTCTCCACACTGCCAAAGCTGACTGTCTCTCTCTCTCCTCTGTTCTCATCCTCCAAGCTCAATCCACCGCCTTAGACACTGTGAACCATCAGATCCTCCTCTACACCCTCTCAGGGCCGGGCGTCTCAGGCTCTGCACACTCTCTGATATCATCTGTCATGACTCTCCTGGCTGAGGATACAAGGCCCCAGATCAGATTAGCAAATGGCTGACGATGACCAGGGTTTCAAGCGCTTTCGGAGAGCCTCTGACACAGAGAAGAGCAGTCTCAGTTGAGATATTGAGATGAGATATTGGATAAAAATGTTGCTTTTGTATGTCTTGTCACAATAAAACCAGGATAGGTGCTAGAACATTGGTCGTGGATGAAGTGAGTTCCCTGGGCCACAATGAAAATGGCTTTGAGCACTTTTTAAAAAAATTTTTAACTAACAATATCGGACCACCTATTACTCTTGTCCACTCCCCCGTACGCCAATCCATCGTAATTTCCTATTCTTCCCTATCTATTCTACAGTTTATTCTTACATACTGGAACTGATATGAGACAGACAACTAGCATCCCACACAGTTGTTCCAAGGATAAAGTTGCCTCGGAAGTAGTATGTCCTATGCAACACTACAACAGTGAAAAACCAACAGTCCAGTCTAGTCTAGTCCTGTCCTGTCCTGTCTTGCCCAGTCCTCTCCTCTACTCTCAGATGACCTCATCCCCCACCCAACCCCACATGTCTACTACGGTACACCCAGAAATAAGAGGATGTGTAAGAACGTAATGTTTAGATAGGGACATATACTACCGGTCAAAAGTTTTAGAACACCTACTCATTCAAGTGTTTTTCTTTATATTTACTATTTTCTACAGTGTAGAATAATAGTGAAGACATCAAAACTATGATATAACACATATGGAATCATGTAGTAACCAAAAAAAACAAACAAATCCAAAAATATTTTATATTTGAGATTCTTCAAAGTAGCCACCCTTTGCCTTGATGACAGCTTTGCACACTCTTGGCATTCTCTTAACCAGCTTCATGAGGTAGTCACCTGGAATGAATTTCAATTAACAGATGTGCCTTGTTAAAAGTTAGTTTGTGGAATTTCTTTCCCTCTTAATGCGTTTGAGCCAATCAGTTGGTTGTGTTGTAACAAGATGGGAGGGGGGGGGGGGGGGGGGGGTATACAGAATATAGCCGTATTTGGTAAAAGACCAAATCCATATTATTGCAATAACAGCTCAATAAGAAACGACAGTCCATCATTACTTTAAGACATGAAATATTCCATATTGACTGACCTTCAAGAACTATAAAAGTTTATTCAAGAGCAGTCCCAAAAACCATCAAGCGCTATGATGAAACTGGCTCTCATGAGGACTGCCACAGGAAAGGAAGACCCCGAGTTACTGAGGATAAGTTCCTTAGAGTTACCACCCTCAGAAATTGCAGCCAAAACAAATGCTTCAGAGTTCAAGTAACAGACACATCTTAACATCAACTGTTCAGAGACTGAATCAAGCCTTCATGGGCAAATTTCTGCAAAGAAACCACTACTAAAGGACACCAATAATAAGAAGAGACTTGCTTGGGCCAAGAAACATGAGCAACAGACATCAGACCGGTGGAAATTTGTCTGGAGTCCAAATTGGAGATTTTGGTTCCAACCTCCATATCTTTGTGAGACTCGGTGTGGGTGAACGGTTGATCTCTGCATGTGTATTTCCCACCGTAAAGCATGGAGGAGGAATTGTTATAGTGTGGGGGTGCTTTGTTGGTGACACGGTCTGTGATTTATTTAGAATTAAAGGCACACTTAACCAGCATGGCTACCACAGCATTCTGCAGCGCTATGCCATCCCATCTGGTTTGCGCTTAGTGGGACTATCATTTGTTTTTCAACAGGACAATAACCCAAAACACCTTCAGGCTGTGTGAGGGCTATTTTACGAAGAAGGAGAGTGATGGAGTTCTGCATCAGATGACCTGGCCTCCACAATCCCCCCGACCTCAACCAAAGTGAGATGGTTTGGGATGAGTCAGATCACAGAGTGAAGGAAAAGAGGCCAGCAAGTGCTCAGCATATATGGGAACTCCTCAATACTGTTGGAAAAGCATTCCAGGTGAAGCTGGTTGAGAGAATGCCAAGAGTGTGCAAAGCTGTCATCAAGGCAAAGGGTGGCTACTTTGAAGAATCTCAAATATTGTCACGTTGTATGAGACAGGAGCAGGAATAGGAAATAGTTTTTTTTTTAATCCTCTACTCAAAATAGAGTACATCATGAACATGACGAGGACGACGCTCAAACCAAACACACACACACACACACATCAAATACAGGGCTGTAATCCAAACATAGAGCTAGGTATAAACCTGTAATAAATACACAGGACGAAACCCGTAATAAACAAGTGCACACTAACACGGTAACACGCAAGCCTATACAACAGACCACAGGCACTCACAAGACCAACAGACATGGAACAATAATCAACAAGAGCAATGGGGAACAGAGGGCACATGTAAACACATGCTTATCAGTGGGAATGGGAACCAGGTGTGCGTAATGAGACAAGACAGTCCGGGGTTGGTGTTAATGATCGAGTTCAGTGACGCCTGGAAAGCCGGTGATGTAGACCTGAACGGAATGAGCAGGAGTACCGGGGGAACCCGTGAAAAATACAAAATATATTTTGAAATGTTTAACACTTTTCTGGTTACTACATGATTCCATATGTGTTATTTCAGAGCTTTGATGTCTTCACTATTATTCTACAGTGTAGAAAATAGTAAAAAGAAAGAAAAACCCTGGTATTAGTAGGTGTACTAAAATTTGGACCGGTAGTATATATGGAATAAAGATGGAGTTTCTGCCTCTGCTTGCTCTTTAGGATCTAGCCCAGGTTACTGTAAAAGCACATGTGACAGCTGTTGATAACCCCCACTAAAAAAGGGATTCATGAATACATTTGATTGATTGGCTTCACCCCCTAACACTCACGTCACAGTCCTGTATGTCGTCCATGGCCAGCAGGTTGTTGCCATGGCGCAACTGGAACTGGATGACTTCAAGGGCACGCCTGACTTCGGCCTCCTCGCGGCCCCGGTGGGGCCCACAATCCCTCACCATGTCCTGCAGCAGCAGGCTGTACTTGCTGATCCGCTGCACCGGCTTCAGTAGATATGATGACAGGTCCATCTTGTCGCCCAGCTCTATCTGTTTTTGCTAAAGTGTTGGGAAGATATACAGTGCATTCGTAAAGTATTCAGACCCTTTGACTTTTTACACATTTTGTTATGTTACAGCTTCATTCAAATGTATCAAATATT
Organism: Oncorhynchus mykiss; assembly: GCF_057628025.1. Classification (NCBI taxonomy): domain Eukaryota; kingdom Metazoa; phylum Chordata; class Actinopteri; order Salmoniformes; family Salmonidae; genus Oncorhynchus; species Oncorhynchus mykiss. Next base: position 29,494,857 of record NC_143038.1, read on the forward strand.
GTTTTCCCCTCATCAATCTACACCCAATAACCATACTGACAAAGATAACAGGTTTTTAGAAAAAACTGAAATATCACATTTATATAAGTATTCAGACCCTTTACCCAGTACTTTGTTGAAGCACCTTTGGCAGTGATTACAGCCTTGAGTCTTTTTGGGTATGATGGTACAAGCTTGGCACACCTGTATTTGGGCAGTTTCTCACATTGTTCTCTGCAGATCCTCTCAAGCGCTGTCAGGTTGGATGGGGAATGTCGCTGCACAGTTATTTGAGGTCTCTCCAGAGATGTTTGATAGGGTTCAAGTCCAGGTTCTGGCTGGGCCACTCAAGGACATTCAGAGATTTGTCCCCAAATGCACTCTTGCATTGTCTTGGCTATGTGCTTAGGGTCGTTGTCCTGTTGGAAGGTGAACCATCGCCCGAGTCTAAGGTCCTGAGCGCTCTGGAGCAGGTTTTCATCAAGGATCTCTCTGTACTTTGCTCCGTTCATCTTTCCCCTCGATCCTGACTTGTCTCCCAGTCCCTGCCGCAGGTAAACATCCCCACAGCATGATGCTGCCACCACCAGGCTTCATCGTAGGGATAGTGCCAGGTTTCCTCCAGACGTGATGGAGGGTCAAGGAAATGGGTTACACTAGAGAAAGCTTGCTGACAATGACTTGGTGATAAAAACACAATCTGGCAATCTATAGACAAGATGTTGGTGTGTGTGACCCGAGATAGAGAGCCTGGATGAGTTTAGAACAATCTCTCAACAATCTCAGATCTTCTTCGAATCTGGGAAACTAAGCCGGGTTGGGAGTAAAACAACATCCTGTGCGGATAACCAGGAGATGGACCACGGTGGCTTATGGGAGGGGTTGAACCAGCCCTGACTAAGCATTTTTAGGTCCTATATTATATATGTTTGTTCATTTTCAGTTTCAGTCAAGACTGTTGGTTGGACCAGTCTCATTATTGCAGTAATTAATCCATAATGAATAAAGATGATCGTCTGAAGAAATGACAGTCTCTCTCACTTGATTAGAATATTCCACCACAGCTGTCATGTGCCTTTTACTGTGGAGTGGCTTCCGTCTGGACACTCTACCATAAAGGCCTGATTGGTGGAGTGCTGCAGAGATGGTTATCCTTCTGGAAGGTCCTCTGTGGAGATGAGAGAAACTCTGGAGCTGTGTCAGATTGACCATAGGGTTCTTGGTCACCTCCCTGACCAAGGTCCTTCTCACCCAATTGCTCAGTCTGGCCAGGCTCTAGGAAGGGTCTTGGTGGTTACAAACTTCTTCTATTTAAGAATGATGGAGGTCACGGTGTTCTTGGGGACCTTCAATACTTCAGTAATGTTTTGATACCCTTCCCCAGATCTGTGCCTCGACACAATCCTGTTTCGGAGCTCTACGGACAATTCCTTCGACCTCATGGCTTGGTTTTTGCTCTGACATGCACTGTCAAATGTGGGAACTTATATAGACAGGTGTGTGCCTCTCCAAATCATGTCCAATCAATTGAATTTACCACAGGTGGACTCCAATCAAGTTGTAGAAACATCTCAAGGATGATCAATGGAAACAGGACGCACCTGAGCTCAATTTTGAGTCTCATAGAAAAGGGTCTGAATACTTATGTAAACAAGGTATTTCTGTTTTTGTTTCTAATAAAAAAAAATCTTAATATAAAAACCTGTTTTCGATTTGTCATTGTGGGGTATTGTGTGTAGAATGATGAGGACATTTATTTAATAAATTTTAATAAAGGCGGTAACGTAACAAAATATGAAACAAGTCAAGGGGTCTGAAACTTTCCGAATGCACTTTATAGGTTACAATAGATTTAGGGTAGATACAATACATCAGGGCCCTACTTTAGCATTGATTTGTTAGGCCTTTGCCCATGCAAGTTATTCCTTCAATAGCGTCTTAGTGGGAATGTCGTACAATAGGAAAAGATTATGAAAATGCAGGAGTATTGGGAAGTTCATGTTAAAATATACTATTAAAGGCCTCATAATTCTTCGCAAAACCGGTTGTTACAGTGTCACTTCCACAACAAATGAATTGATCTCATATTAATGTACTGTGAGGGATGGTTGAAGTCCTCACCTTGAAGAAGTCATGGCCGTGGTTGAGGAGTAAGCTGTCTGACTTGGGTTTGTTCTTGCTGTAGAGGGCGTACAGACCAAAGCACTCTCTCTGGATTGAGGAAAAACAATCCAATCAACAAAGTTGAAACATTGGATGAAATGGGTCTTTCTGCCTCGTTTTCAATTTCCAATGAAAGACAACAGAACATATCCCTATTTTTCATATTGTTGGGAAAACAGGAAATGGGATAAAAAATCTTAGGAAATTCCCAGGAACTCTGTCTAATCTCCAGTGTGCACATCTGGAATATTTTAGACAGTGGTAGACACTGCCTGCTTGTTGATTCAACAAGATTTTAGTTGAACTGACTTGTGGCATGCGGTCCACATCACTTGTTGGTGACTGCAGATCACAGATAAAATACAAAAAAAGTCTGAAACGTCTCTCACCCCAATAAGTTGGTGTTGATAGTTTGTATAAGAGCAGTTGGATTACAAGATACTGTAATACCAGTGTTACTTTCCTTTTAACGTCCCTGTGAAGTGATGGGGACACTACCCTGGAAAGGGTGCTGTCCTTCACTTAAACCGATCATCATCATCATCACAGTTTGATCTTGAAAACTATAAAACAATTGATGTAATAACAGTGGACTTATGAACAAAATAATGAAAGATTGTTTTGAGTGAAATATCCCTTTAAGGTTAAGGTTAGTTATCAAACGGTTAAGGCACGTAACTATGGGAACCCACATGTCGTAGGAAGCTGCGTCCCACCCTGAAGGGCTCTTGGAGGCAGCCCTCCAGCTCTTTCAGGAAGTGGTGTCGATGGAAGTCATGGAGCTTCTCCAGGTTGCCGAAAATGCTCCCCCTCTGGCCCCTTAGGTCCTGAGGCACGTCAGGCCTCTCCAGCTCGGGGAAGTAGTGATCTCGGACATAACCTAGAGATCGTACATACTCCCTCTCAGTCAACAAGAGCTCCTCCATGATCCTCTGCAACTTCCTGTCCACACAAGAAACATGGAATAGGGATTTTTAAAAGATTTATACAAAGCATTCGCAACATTTAAGAAACATACATGCCAAATATAGACCATGTATTGTGTTCCCTACAGGTTATAGAAAAGAAAAGAAGCTTTCCACTCAGTCCTGCCTACCTACAGGTTATGGAAAATGTGATCTTTTAGTTTTTCACCAGTAGATTTTCTCAAGGAGAACGCTTCCACTTTTCAGCCAAAGATAATAAAACAAAAACACTACAGTAACGTCTGCAAAAACACTACAGTAATACTACATTATACCTCAATCAGCAAAAACAGTACATTTATTACAGTATATACTACAGTTCTTTACATTACAGCCTTATTCTAAAATGTATTAAATGAACTTTTTTCCTCATCAATCTACACACAATTCCCCATAATGACAAAATGAACAGGTTTTAGACATTTTTGCTAATTTATAAAATAAAAAATAAAAAAATACCTTATTTATGTAACTATTCAGACCCTTTGCTATGAGACCTGAAATTGAGCTCAGGTGCATCCTCTTTCCATTGATCATCCTTGACATGTTTCTACAACTTCATTGGAGTTCACCTGTGATAAATTAAATTGATTATCATGTCTATATAAGGTCCCACAGTTAAAAGTGCATGTCAGAGCAAAGAACAAGACACGAGGTCGATGGAATGGCCCGTAAAACTCCAAGACAGGATTGTGTTGAGACTCACATCTAGGGAAGGGTACCAAAACATTTATGCAGCATTGAAGGTTCCCAAGAACACAGTGGCCTCCATTCTTAAATGGAAGAAGTTTGGACTCTTTCTAGAATTGGCCGCCCGGACATACTGAGCAATTGGGGGAGAAGGGCGTTGGTCAGGGAGGTGACCAAGAACCCGATGGTCACTCTGACAAAGCTCCAGAGTTCCTCTGTGGAGATGGGAGAACCTTCCAGAAGGACAACAACTTCTGCAGCACTCTACCAATCAGGCCTTTATGGTAGATTGGCCAAACTGAACCACTCCTCAGATAAAGGCACATGACAGTCCGCTTGGCGTAAGCCAAAAAAACAAGATTGAACTCTTTGGCCTGAATGCCATGCGTCACATCTGGAGTAAATCTGGCACCATCTCTACAGTGAAGCATGGTGGTGGCAGCATCATGCTGTGGGTATGTATTTCAGTGTCAGAGACTGGGAGACAAATCAGAATTGAGGGAAAGATGACTGGAGCAAAGTACAGAGAGATCCTTGATGAAAACCTGCTCCAGAGCAATCAGGACCTCAGACTTGGGCGAAGGTTCACCTTCCAACAGGACAACGATCCTAAGTACACAACCAAGGCAACGCAGGAGTGGCTTCGGGACAAGTCTCTGAATGTCCTTGAGTGGCCCAGCCAGAACATCTCTGGAGAGACCTGAAAAGAGCTGTGCAGCGATGCTCCCCATCCAACCTGTAAGAGCTTGAGAGAATCTGCAGAGAAGAATGGGAGAAACTTCTCAAATACAGGTGCCAAGCTTGTAGCGTCATACCCAAGATGACTAGAGGCTGTAATTGCTGCAAAAAGTTGCTTCAAAGTACTGAGTAAAGGATCTGAATACTTATGTAAATGTAATTTACGTTTTTTATTTTTAATACATTTTCAAACATTTTTTAAAAACCTGTTTTTGCTTTGTCATTAACGGGTATTGTGTGTAAATTGATGGGGGATTTTTTTTTTTTTAATAAGTCTAATCTAACATAATGTGGAAAAAGTCAAGGGGTCTGAATACTTTCAGAATGCACTGTATATTATAGTTTACTGTAAATTACAGTATAATACATTACATACTAGTGTTCACTGTAGTGTCTTTGGAGACTTTAGCCTGCAAAAACACTACAGTGAATACTATATTGTTTACACTATAGTATTTTTTTCATGTAGGTTTATCCTAATAAAGTGTGACTGGTATACTTAGTGTAGTTATTGTCAAGGTTTCAAGCAAATAATCTTCATCTGAAATCTAACAAAGACCCAAAGAAAATCCATCTCTATGCTGCCCTGCTACTAACACTGCATGCTGTAAATGTCATTTGTCACTCAGTTGCTTATTTAAACTGCCAGTAAGCATGATATCAAGACTAGTTTCCCAGATCCATTTCAATAACAATGCTATTTTGTTTGTCGTCTGAATTGCAGATTGTGAATAGCTCTTGGGTGACTGTTGGCATGTTGGTTTTATTGGAATTTCTGGGGAAACATTTGCATGTTATTTTGGGATTGCTTTTCTCATAGCTGTTGAGAAGGGGGAGGTGCATCACTCACAGAACATTGTTGCCATTCTCTTCAGCTTGTGTGTCGGCCAATGACGAGACATTCTGGGTCCTGTCACCAGTCGGGTCACAGGGGTCAAGGAAGGACACTGAAGACACCTCTATGGGGTCACCATCTTCTCTGTCATCGTCTCTTTCCCCATTTGTCCTACAGCAGGAGTTGCAAGAGCAGAAGCTTCCATTATGGGAGATATCATAAGGGTTTTGGGGGGACTGCAGGGCCACTACTGAGGGCTGACTATGGGAGAGTCTTGCCGACAAGGGGGAGGAGCCATACTTTGAGGACAGGGGAGAGCTGATACAGGAACCCTCACTCAGGGATCCCCCCAAAGTGCCATGTTTCCATGGAAACGCCTCACACCCAGCAACCAGATCCCCCATTTTGAGGTCCGTCTCACTGTGGTGCCTTCCTTGTCCACCATCTCCATCTTGGGGCACCGCTGGTGTCAGTTTCCCCTCTATGCCGGGGGATTTGGCCAACTGGGATGCTTCCTTGGCTCCTTTGCTCCTTTTCAAGTCATCTTTGAAAGGGAGGTTGAAGCACGCAATGTTAGTGCTGTGCCTAGCACGGCGGTCTCTGCTCTCCATCTGTTCCACGGAGGCCCTCCCTGAGTTATTGGCCATATCGGCCACCCCTGGAGGGGAGTTTGAGGCTTGGGTTAGGGAGCAAGGGGCCACAACCACCTCCTCCTTATCTTCCTCCTCTTTCTCCCTCCCCTTCCAAGTCTCCAACACTCTGTCTTTCACTTGAGCTCCGCCAGCTGTGAGCTGCTGCTGGTATTTGTTGGCTGCATTCCCCTGCTGCAGCCTCTCCCCCAGCCGCTGGCTGACTTCCTGGCACTGGACCCAGGTCGCATTCCACAAATTCATCCCCCTGGAGCTCTTCATGCTGCAGGCTTTGATCTTCTGGAAGTGTCGGGACGAGAAGCAGTTACCCAATCTCTCCTCGTAGGTCTTAAGCATGCTTAGACAGGCTTTGGCAGGATAGCACCCTGTCTCTAGTTGCTCAAGATATTGCCTGCATTCCTTGGCGAGGGCAGCAGCCTAGAGGAAACAATACAGAGATCAGTGTTATTTCAGAAGTGTTGGAGAAGTTAGAAGTGTTTTTATTTGTGTGTATCTTGGATGGGGTGTCAGGGTTCTGAAAAGATTGATGGGAATATTGATGACTGTTGTGGCTAGGGGTTAAAGGGGTGGCCTGTCCGTATATTTAAAAAATGTATCAATCCTTCCTTCAGTTCCTCAGTTCATACGTGATATGAGTTACAACAGACAACATGGTAGTGGTGGTCAAAGTATGGTTGGAGAAATGAAGCAGAGTTAAGGTCAATTTCATATCAATTCGCATTAGTTGACATTCCTCCATAAAAGTCAGATACATTTCTGGCAATTGGGAGGAATTTAAATGGAATTAAGAAGGTAAGGACTTAAGAAAGGAAGAGAAGGAATTGACTATTTTTCTGAGCATTTTGACAGGACCAGGGTCTTCCTCAACTTCCTCAACTAACCTCTTCACAGAAGCGGTAGACATGCACCATGTTGTCAAGCTCGGTACGCCGTTGCTCAGCGCGCAACATAAAGTCGGCCATATTAGATTTGAACGTGTTCATCACAGTCCTAAAAACCTCTGTCTCGGGGTTGGAGTTGGTGGAACCCAGAATCTTCTCCACCTCCATCACCAGGGTCAAGGTCTTCTGTTTCTTCTCCTATGATGAACAACAAAATATGTCAACATTTCCACCACCATATTTTACAGTAGGGTTATTTTCTGCCCATGCACCCTTATCTCAACGCTAAACCCACCACTGGTGTGCATGGCAAAATAACTCTATTTTCATGTCATCCTACAAATGTAGATGCCTGGAGTGTAATCGGTGCTATGGTCAAATGACATGAAAATAGAGCTCTATGGCTACACACACCAGTGATGGGTTTGGTGTCAAAATAAGGATGCATAAACAGGAAAGAACCTCTGATTTTTTTATGTAATTGGGCTCTTTTGCCTTCATTGGTCCTTGGGCCTTGTTAAGGTCATCGACATCATGAACTTTACCCAGTACCAGGACATTTTAGCCAAGAACCTGGTTGCCTCTGTCAGGAGGCTGAAACTTGGCTGCAAGTGAAACTTCCAGCAACCCCAAGTACACATAAAAATCACCAAAGAAATTGTTAATTTAACACAAAAATCAACATTTTGCATGTCTCCGGACTTGAAACCCATTGAAAACCTGTGGTTTGAATTGAAAAGTGCAGATCAAAGATATCAAGGATCGGGAAGGCTTTTGCATGGAAGAAGGGTCTAATATCCCTGATGTGTTCTCCAATATTATAAAACCATTTACAAAAAGGCTCAGTGCCATTATCCTTGCAATGTGAGGTATTAAAAGGCATTGAAAACTGGGGTGCCAATCACCCCATTTTTTTTTTAGAAAAATAATATTACTTGTTGAACAAAATCTCTTAATCTGAGCAATTGTATTATAAAATAATATGATATATACATACAATATAGCTCAGTATTTGTATTGTTTATGTTATAGTCTAACCCCCAACCCAACTGTACCTTGGCTTGAGTGAGGACGGTGTCAAAGCGCTGAAGGGCTTGGTTCACACTCTCCAGTGTGTCCTCAGTGGAGTTGGAGAACTTCAGCCATTGCTCTCCTTCTGTATCAAACCATGCCTTGGCCTACAAGGTACAAATTCAGATATGCAATTACACATCATAAGGCATACGAACAGACCGGGGTGAAAAGAGTATTAGTTTTCTTTCAATAATGTTAGGTGTGCTTGATTCAGCAAGAGCAAGCAGGCACAGTTCCTTAGTGAAAAGGAAGAAAGTATGTACTACACAATATACAGTACTTCTAGCTGAATGTTCTGTAAGGTTAGAACCTCCTGACCTACCGTGTTAAGATTTGACTCCGCCTCCCTGAGTTTGAGCAGGAAGTCCAGATACTGTAGTGATTCATTGGACTTCATCACCAGGGTGTGAACATTCTCCTCCACCTGGTTATATAGGACCGTCACCGAGTCCAAGGCATCCCTGTAATGAGAGGTGGACGTTGTCAAACATTCACTCCAGTCCTTACCTCTCCAACTTGATAGATTGTGTGGTCAGTGGTGATCTGGCAGAAAAAGGCTGCCTTGGTATTACCTAGATCCCTCAAACTCAACTCCGGACCTCGGGGCCAGTTCCACTGCATTTTTTTTTTTTTTATTGTTCCCCTCTAATCAGGGACTGATTTAGACCTGTGACACCAGGTGTGTGCAATTAATTATCAGGTACAACAGAAAACCAGCAGGCTCCGGACCTCGTAGGGGAAAGAATTGAGTACCTCTGACATAGATGGTTGCTACCATAGAGATGGATAGAGGGCTCACATGCCAAGAAGCCTGTTTTAGAATGGGCAATGCAACGGAGGACAAGTAGTCGACTGGGTAGGTGGGACATAGAAGCGATCAAAGATAGGTGTGCCCTCTTTCCATCTCTAAGGGTGCTACAGACAGTTAATCACAACCATTTATGTATCAGAGAAATAACAGTACCTGTAGTCGTCGGACTTGGTAAATCGAAACTCCTCCCTCCTCATTCTGGTCAGAATGGCCCCACCTTCTCTCTGTAAAGGGACCAATCGGGCATCCTGCAGAACCTCTTTCATTGAGGTCTTCTGATCTTGAATAGATCGCTGAACATCCTGAACCAAAAACAACGCAATGTAAAAAAAAAAATCAGCCCCGAAAAAACAATGCTATAGACTTTTAATTTATAATTGTAATGACCTACCTGGGCGGTGTCCGTTTTTGGATTACCATCAATTTTCTTGATTGCTCTATGTAGTAAATGGGCTGCCCCTTGCAAGTCCGACACAAAGGAAACCAGTTTCTGAAACAAAGGAAAAAGATTTTAGGATCCAGACTCATCCCAAAACAACGTCGATACAATAGATTTTGTTGATTGATCCTTCAGAATAGCAAAGACTACAGCTACACGAGTGCGAACAAGTTCACTTCCAAACCAATTTCTTGCCCACTAAAGCCATTTATAAATATTATACTGTACCTGGTGAAACTGCAGCCAATCAGTGTGGCTGTAGGGAAAGTTCCCACCTAGGTCAGAGGTCAGCTGTTGTCCCTCCACCATCTTGTGCAGGGCCTTTAGAGAGGTCACCACTTCCATCTGATTGACAGGAGGCATTTTTATTATTTTCCCTTTATTTAACTAGGCAAGTCAGTTAAGAACAAATTCTTATTTTGAACGACGGCCTCGGAACAGTGGATTAACTGCCTTGTTCAGAGGCAGAACGACAGATTTTTAGGGCAATAGGGCTATATTCTGTATACCAACCCTACCTTGTCACAACACAACTGATTGGCTGAAACTCATTAAGAAGGAAATCAATTCCACAAATTGAACAAGGCACACCTGTTCTTTGAAATGCATTCCAGGTGACTACCTCATGAACCTGGTTGACAGAATGCCAAGAGTGTGCAAAGCTGTCATCAAGGCAAAGGGTGGCTACTTTGAAAAATCTCAAATATAAAATATTTTGTTTAACACTTTTTTCATTACTTCACGATGCCATATGTGTAATTTCAAATATTGGATGTCTTCACTATTATTCTACAATGTAGAAAATAGTAAAAATAAAGAAAAACCTTGGAATGAGTAGTTGTGTCCAAAATTTTGACTGGTACTGTATGTGCTTTCTGACCTGTAGCCCAGGGTGTCTTTCAGGGCGAGGGCTTGTGTCTTTATCCACCAGTATCAGCACACTATGGACTGCATTCAGGGCTTGTTCCTTTGGGGCCGACCAATAAGGAAACATGTCAGGACTAAAGGCATCATGCAAGGTCATCATAATGTGTTCTTCACTCTCGGGATTCACATGTGTATGTGTCCCCCAATATGTGTTTAAATGATCGGTAAATATCTATGATAGACAACGATAGATCATTATCAATGACATGATTGACTACTGTGCAGTGGACAGAAATCCCTATGAATTCATATAGGATACATTTGGTGAAGTCAGTCACGTGCAGCAACCAAAATCTCCTTGTGGACTTCCCAGGACACAGCGATCCCCAAACTATCATTAACTGCAACAACAATGCGTTACTTGACTCAGATCTTGTGTTGTATGGCTCAACCTGTTGTTGTCATCTATGCCATGTTGTCTTTGTTGTTGGTCTTTTTTTTACCTCAGTGCTTGAGAATGCAAGAAAAATCTGGCAAAAGCCCAAAATGTGAACTAAACTGATCTGAACTGATGAACTGCTTGACCTGCCGCCATATTGCATTGGAACGGTGAGTAATGAGATACACCACAATCCGCTCTCTATCTCCAAATCTAAATGGGTGGATTACGGTTTAATAGTTGACTTATTGTGATGTGATGACTCATATTTTCCTAACCTGAACCATCATTAGGGCTTTGTAGAAGAGGGAGGGAGGGTGCATCTTCCTGGCATTGATCACCACTGTCATTCCCAGGTCCCGGACCTCTTTTCTAGAAAATAAAAAACAGGGAAGCGTGTTGTGGCACATTTAAAAGTTGTTCACACTGTCCTGGAATTCTCACTCATCAGATCGAAGTGTTATTTGAGCGTTTTTAGTGGTTTCACCAATCCTCTCCCACTGACTGTGTCTGTCCGTCTCATGCACGCACATGCACTCCATGCACTACATGCACACACAGTCCACCCCCCCCCACACACACACATGCCTCACCGTAATTGCTCCATCTTAGGTTACCAGTTGGGTCTGTCTGTTCTTTAGAAGACATGCATACCAGATAGTTGGCAGTCAGCCTATGGCCTGCGGGCAATAGTGTTGTTATTGTGGTTTGTCAGGACGGGATGCCTCTTAAAAGGTTAAATGAGGAACATTCCCGGGAACGACGTTAAAGGGCCAATCTGTTTTAACGAGACAGCCGTCACCTTGAAATTCAATGTGTGTCCATTTAAGCTGTGTAAAGAGATTAGATTGTAAAATGTGTATTATGAGGACGTTTGGCTTTTAAACACCTCCGGCTGCGAGACCAGTGTCAGCTGGGGGTAAAGCTATAGGGTTAACTGAGAACACAGTGGATGGCATGTCTTTGTTTCTTCATCAGTTTAAGAAGTGGGAGACTATGACCCTGTTCAAATACTTTACAACTGCATCCTTCCTTCCTTCCTTCCTTCCTTCCTTCCTTCCTTCCTTCCTTCCTTCCTTCCTTCCTCCTTTCCCTCCTTCCTTCCTTCCTTCCTCCCTCCTTTCCCTCCTTCCTTCCGTCCTTCCTTCCTCCCTCCTTTCCCTCCTTCCTTCCTTCCTTCCTTCCTTCCTTCCTTCCTTTCTTCCTTCCTTCTGCCATTGGAGTAATCACTGATATGATTGAACAATTTCACAACAAACCATGTCAGTTTCGATGATAAGTTCAAGGAAGGGTGGAAGGAAGGATACATTATCAATGTATTCGAAAAGGGCATGGTAGGGTTGCATGAGACGTAAGATTGGTGGTATTTCACTGCCCTCCTGTGGTGAAAAGATATAGCCACAAATCCATGTCAAATGTTTTGACGGCATGCATTAAAAAGTGATGAGAGGGTTACCTAAATGACTTCCAAACCATGTAGAATATTTACTTCCATTTCATAGTGTGTTTACAATATGTATTACAAGGACACACAAAAAAAAATGCACAAATCACAATTATAGTAAGGTAAGAGTGTACAGAACAGGGCCTGGTTTCCCGATAGCGATGGAATTTAGGCTTCCGTAACGTGTTTCCCAAAACACCACAATGAAAGAACGTTTGGCTAAATGAGTTGTTGATACTGATATCATCAAAACAACAGCATTGCTGATCTCGGATCAACTTTCTCCAATCAAATCTTACCTTAACATTAGAATTATTACACAATACCGACGACGGATCAGCTCCTAGACAGATCTTATCACCCAGGCTTATATCGCTGCAACTATTGTGGAAGCTTATTCTAAAGCTAAACCAATAATAATGCCTTAAATCACAGATTTGGCACATCATTGCAGACATGTTGTTACACATTATGAAATATACTGAAACAAAATGTGAACGCATGTAAAATGTTGGTCCCATGTTTCATGAGCTGAAATAAAAGATCCTAGAATTATCCATACGCACAAAAGGCTTATTTAGGTCCTTGTTATTGAGCATTTCTCCTTTGCCAAGATAATATTAAGAAATTGATTAAACAGCATGATCATTACACAGGTGCACCTTGTGCTGGGTGCAATAAATGGCCACTAAAATGTGCAGTCTTGTCACAAAACACAATGCCACAGATGTCTCAAGTTTTGAGGCAGCGTGCAATTGGCATGCCGACTGCAGGAATGTCCGCCAGAGCTGTTGCCAGAGAACTTAATGTTAATTTCAATACCATTCTCCACCGTCTTCGATGGACACTGGCACGCTGGAGAAGTGTGCTCTTCATCAGATGAATCCCGATTTCAACTGTACCAGGCAGATGACAGACAGCATGAACGGCATTGTAGGGACGATTGGTTTGCTGATGTCAACGTTGTGACAGAGCGCCCTATGGTGATGGTGGAATTATGGTATGGGCAGGCATAAGCTACGGACAGCGAACACAATTGCACTTTATCAATGGCAATTTGAATGCGCAGAGATACCGTGACGAGATCCTGAGGCCCATTGTCGTGCCATTCATCCACCGCCATCACCTCATGTTTCAGCATGATAATGCACGGCCCCATGTTGCAAGGATCTGTACACAATTCCTGAAAGCTGAAAATGTCCCAGTTCTTCCATTTCCTGAATACTCAATAGACATGTAACCTATTGAGCATGTTTGGGATGCTCTGGATCAATGTGTACGACAGGGTGTGGGAAGCAAGTGGGACAACATTCCACCGGCCACAATCAACAGCCTGATCAACTCTATGCGAAGGAGATGTCACGCTGCATGAGGCAAATGGTGGTCACACCAGATACTGACTGGTTTTCATATCCACGCCCCTACCTTTTTTATTAAAGGTATCTGTGACCAACAGATGCATATCTGTATTCCCCGTCATGTGAAATCCATAGAGTTGGGCATAATTCATTTATTTCAGAAGACTGATTTCCTTATATGGAAACTGAATGCATTCAACTGAAATGTGTCTTCCGCATTTAACCCAACCCCTCTGAATCAAGGAGGTGTGAAGGGGTGCCTTAATCGACTTCCACGTATTCGGCGTCCGGGGAACAGTGAACTGTAACTCAGTAAAATGTTTGAAATTGTTGAATGTTGTGTTTATATTTTTGATCCGTGTGTATTGAGTCAAAAATAACAGACAGTGCAGCCTACAATATGCAAAACAGAACTCATGCAGTCATTTCAGTTTTCATTAATTTAAAAAAAAAATCCTTTGCTTGTTTGAAACAGTTGCAAAGACATTGGCAACTTTGTATTGATAGTCAACTTCAGAAACATTGCTTTTGGGAAACTGGGCCCAAACCAGTTGATCACCTACACCCTATACAAAATCACAGACAATAAACTCCCTTGAACTACCACCAAAGACGTTTAGGGATTGATTGGTATTACCTGGGGATGGAGTGGAGGTAAAGTAGCACTTTACACACCTCCTGGACAGACAGCAGAGGAGACATCCAGGCCTGCCTATTCCCATGGACCTCCAGCACGGCCCTGCCCACCCTGTCTCTGCTACCTGGGGGTGGAGGGGACAGTAGAGGGTGTCATGGAGAGGTTAGATAAAGAAAAGTGTGGACCAGGGGCGTATTCATAAGGGAACAACGTAGCTACATTTGTGTTTCTTATTGGACAACACTGGGTAACACTGGATGTCATGCAGAACAAACACAATACCTGGTAGACTGACGAAGCCCAGGTGAAGTAGGCCACTGATACTTCTGAAGATGGAGTCTTGGGAGGGAGGATATGGAGGAGCTCTGTGTATGGGGGAGGGGGGTAGGATTGGGGGCGCTGAGGGCTTGGTCTCTGGACTCTGGAGTTTGGTGTCATGTCCGATGGAGGGTGCAGTAGCCTGCGTTTCAACTTTGCCAGGCGAGGGATCTTGAACTAAAAAAAAACGACAGATACATTTGCCCAACCAGAAAGTGAATGTGTTCACGTCATTTATTGTATCTTCTCTAATTGGTATCTGATAACGTCTGTGTTTACCATTTTAATCAACTTAATCTGTGTTGTTCAAGACTGTGCTTAGACTTCTGTTCTAGCCTAACCCCAACACATCGCATCCAACCAAACAACTAATCATCACATACTGTGCTGGGATAAAACAAAAGCCTGCACACAGTCTTGTACAATACCGATTAAGTTGATTAAAATGATAAACACAGAAGGAGACGTCTCACTAACCAGGATTGAAGAACAACGCTCTACTGTAAAGTCTTCCTGGTCAAGATTTGACCTTTTAGCATTGGGAGCATTTATTTGGCGGACATAGATCTCAATGGCTGTCTTTCATACAAATCTTAACCTTACGTGCCACAGTTGCACTATGTAAAGCCTTTAAACATTGCACATGCTCTCTCCCTGTAACCTAACACTGCCAGGCTGTTAAGCATGGCTTTGATTTCGAGCATCCTAATTGGCTTCTTCTAGAGCCAACAAAGGCTTGTCTGTGCTCCCTCTCCCTCACCAGTCCATTAGTCTTGAGTCCTCGGAGGGCCCTTGTGTGGGTGTAGGGAGGAAGGCTTTAATAGGGAATGGGGACAGTCCCCTCTCTTTCTTCCCTAGCCCCCTGCTAGACCTCTGAGTGCACTTATGAGTCCTCGTGTGAGGGTGTAGTGAATGGAAACAGTGCCTTCTCCTCCCTCACCACCACTCTCTCTCCATAAAATGAATGTCTTGTTTACTACCATAGCTAATAGCCACTGGCCTAAGGGCCCCCTTCGACACAGCACACTCCCTTCAGCAAAAGGGGGCCGAGGTTGAGTTTAAATTAATTGGTGTACACAGAGATGGTTTCAGTGTCCCTTTGAAACATGCACTATTTATGAAGCAAGACAGTAAGCTGGATGGGGTACAACAATACTAGTCTATGTTGCAATGTTGTCGCAATACCAAAGACATCACTGTATGGTTCAGGTCAGCACAAAAGTGTGTAAAGGGAACAGTAGTCCCTCTTACCACTCTTTGCAGACTGCCGCCTCTCCAGCTTGGGGGACACCAGGCCGAAGGCATTTATTTTCTTACACTGCACCTCCTGGACACAAACGGGGGTCATCTCTGGACAGATGTCACTGTGGCTCCTGTTGTTCGGTTTGTGGACCAGAGGACTTCCTCTGGCAGTCTCGGACACAGTGGAGAGTGCCCTGGGCTTGGCCTTGTGTTTACCAATGGTTTTCACTGCCTCCGGGTTCCAAACTGGCTTGGAGTTGAAGTCACAGTCAAAGGCATCAACCACACCCTGGTGATGGCCCACCGGAGGTAACATTAGCAATGAGTCAGGTCCTGTTTGATGGGCTTTGTGGTTTGTTTGAAGTTCCTGGTTATGAGGTTCCACTTGGCAGAGTTTATGAATGACTTGATGTTCTTTAGTATGTTTTCCTGGTTTGTGAGTTATGGCAGGTTTGATAGATTTGTGTGGTATGTGATTTAGGTTTGGAGATTCCTTAGCAAAGTGCCCATGTTGGTGTGGCTCGTGACTTACAATAGGCTCCTTATAGTGGTTACAGCACTCCCAGTGATCCTGACCCAGACCTCTGGCGTGACCCTTGAAGCCCGACTCCTCCCCTCCACAGGGGCCGGACTCCTCCAGAGCAGCTAGCAGTCCTACGCTCCCCCTCTCAAAGGGAACTGGGTTGCGCAGTGCTGCTAGGTAAGAGTCCCTGTACCTGCACTTTAGTTCATGCCCACTAGGCTCCTGCCCTAGCCTCCTCTGGCTGCATGGTGTGCAAGGCTCCTCCGAAAACCTGATGGTGCACCCACAGGGGGTGCTGCTCCCAAGTGGTATAGGAGGAGGGGGCCTGACCGGTTTGAACAAAGGGGGAGGATTAGAAGGTTTGGGAGTCCTACTGCATCCCGCAGGAGACTCTTTCTCCTTGGAGAACTCCACTAAATCCACATAGTCACCTTCAATCTCGCAGTACTTCCAGCTGGTGTCCCAGGTGTTGGGCGACACCCAGCCCACAGGCTTGACTAGTGGTTTGGCATGCGGTTTGATGACAGATTTTTCATGGTCACCCTTGATTAGTTTCGAGGTACCGTCCATGAGTCGCAAGGACACAGATATCCCGTCCCTGGCAGGAAGGATCATGGTCTCCAGAGAAAGGGCGGAAGCGGTAGAGTCGGAAGAGGATGGAATCTGCAACTGCCGTGACTCAAACGGACCGTCTCGGATAACACTTGATGTAGTCATGGTCTTGTGCTTGACCAGAAACTCGGGGATTGCCACTTGCGCCCAGGGCACCTTCATCACTCCCTGGTCGGTGGAAAGCAGGCAGTGGGACAGCGGGGTGCCATGGCGGCCGTCGTTCACCTCCCTCAGCCAATCAAGGGTAAAGATATAGGGGTAAGTAGTGTCGGGGATGGGGGTCTCCTCCACCTCGTGGCAGCCCTCCTCCAGGAGACTCTTGAGGACAATGCGGGCTGCCTGTTCGCCAAAGGGCTCCACCTGCAGGTAGAAGTCTCCGGGGCGCAGCAGGAGAGGGTTGAGGGGGGCCAGCTGGATCACGGTCCTGTCACGGAGGCACAGGGGCCAGCCCTCACAACGGAACAGCACATCTGAGTATGCAGCCTGGGGAGAGGGAGGGAGGGATTGGAGAGGGGGTGAGTTGCATGGATTTATGATCCCTTATGTCAGAGTTTCTCATCGTCAGCACTGCAGTGGGATGGCACTTTTTTGTTCCAGCCCAGCACCAGCTCAAATGATCTCAACCAATCATCAACTCCCTTGATGAGTTTAATCAGGTGGGTTAATGCTGGACTAGATGAAAAAATACTAAATTATCCAACATTTAAATTCCTGTGGTTCCCACTAGGGGTGTTCTTCAGCTATGTATTATGTGACATGAGAAGACTATAATCCAAAACAAATCAGGCTTACTTCTACTTTAAATTGCATTTTACAGACTGGAATGCAATGAGGGAAGGATGAATAACTAAAATTCATCTTCATATGTGCACTGCTGAGCTGTGGTTATGAAAAACTAAACTCCAGATTCTGGCCTAACCCCAACTTTTCTTCAGCCTGAAACAAAGACAAATGGAATCCTAGACTGTGTTTTCTCTTTTCTATTAAACACTTTGAGGAGAAACAATCAAATGTGATCCTTTGCTGAGCGATGTCAGCTCAGTTGCATGTCTGGCTAGGATCCACAGAAAATTCATAAAGCATAAACAACAGCTTGGATGTATCCCGCGACAGACAAGTAAACCTTTTGTTGATGTCTTTTGTTTCAATACAGTTAGAACCACAATGTGAACCCCTGCGGTTTTACTGTTACTGAACTCAAGTTGCTCCGTCTATTCTGTGTGTGCTTCTGTGTACTCACACACGCCGCCTGCTGCACACTCTCCAAGAGGTGTTTGGACGGGATGAGGAAGTCCAGCAAGCAGTGCAGTGCGTCACCGTGGAAGCGCTCCTCGATGGTCCTAAACAGCTGACTGAGGACAGTGGGCGCTGTGACCTCAAAGGGTGGGAACAGAGCCGACAGGGCACTCTGGATGGACGAGTCCAGGGATTCTGGGTTCTGAGGGACGGGGCAGAGTAGATGTTTTTTGTTTCAAGTCACCTCCCACATCAACAAACATGTTCACACAAGTCCCTTTTTATTTAATTTCACTTTCATATAAGATAAGAGAACAAAGAGTGAATGATAATGTCATTGTACCCTGACCCTTTTTTTCATTGCAGAAATTGGAATGCAAGTATGTTTGCCAGAGTGCAAATCCCCGTGTGTGTGTGTGTGTGTGTGTGTGTAGCTTCAGAGGTCCGTGTCAATTTTCACTTCCACTGGTGTTGACAGCACCACTTTGTTTGAAGAAAGTAGACATAACCGCAGAACGTCCAAAAATATCAACACACGGTAAATGTCAAGCCACAAGACAGCTATTTATCTTGGCCTTTACCCCTATACTGGGCCCTTTGGAATGACTCTAAGCAAATCACTTTAGCATCTGCAACCAACAAATGTTGAACTTTGAAGTACTGTACGGTGGTGGAGGTTCCTCAGAGGAGGAAAGGGAGGACCGATTTTATATATTTTTTTCAAAAAATATATACAAATGTATCCTTTTAGATAAAACTATACTAAATATATTCACGTCACCAAATACCTGATTAAAACACATTGTTTTGCAATGAAGGTCTACAGTAGTCTCAACAACACACACTAGGCCAGCACCATGGTGTAGCCGGAGGACAGCTATTTTCTGTCCTCCTCTGGCTACATTGACTTCAATATAAAACCTATGATGCACGTGCTCCTCACCCCCTCAATTATGACAACTTCCGGAGGATGTCCTCCAACCAATCAAAGCTTTTGCAGTAGGAACTAACTTGTTGTCCATCCAATCAAAGGATCAGAGAAGGAACCTAATACTACGCATGTGTGATTTAGAAGTGTGGTGCGTTGGATAGATTGAGATAGTGAATAGTACAGTGAATTGTTGTTGTTGAAGAACCCTTTTCATTCTCTGGAGTACACAGAAAGAGATGCCCACATCAGATTCAAGCTTCTGGAAAAAAGCTGCATTGATCATTTAATGGACAAAGGTCTGCGTAATTCCATCTGTGCAACACAATGAAAAGGTAAGAAACGGGTGTTGTCTTATCGACGCTACTGCATTTTTGGGCAAGCAAGAGTTGTCTTTTAGGGGGCACGATGAGAGGGAAAGTTCCGCTAACCAGGGCAACTACAAGGAGCTTGCAGAGTTGCATATTATGATGCTTTAATTACTGAGCATATAGACCTTTCTACTGTCTTCTCTGGGATGTCAAAGTCAATTCAGAATGACTTGATAGCTTCCATCGCATCATCCATTAAAAGGGAGATAAAAAGAGGTTGACGCAGTGCCTTTTCTCACACGGCAAATGGAGAAACCACAGACATCAGCAGTCACTAGCAGTGGTCAGTTATCATCAGGTATGTGGACGATCGGGTCTTTATTCAGGAACTGGGTTTTTTTGGGGCTACTTTGATGTGTCAAGTGGGCGAGATGTGCAGTCTGTGTTTGATTTAGTGAAATCTGAGATGTCAGAGTTTAAGTTCATGGAGAAACCTGTTGCCCAAACCTATGATGGTGCTTCTGTAATGGCTCCTGACTTAAATGGCCACCTTTGTGCATTGCCATGCATTCTCAAATATAAGGTTTTCCTTGTGACACTTGGAGGCTTCACCACTTTTTTGGGGGGGGGGAAGTCGACCAAGAGGGTGATGTTGCTTGAACAGGCTGGATGTGCATGCTTGACGAAAAATGCACAAACGCATTGGAGTTTCACTTCTAGAATTGTCAACCCTGTTGCGAATAATTGTGAGCAATGGAAGGACGCCGTCACCCTATTATAGAGCACCCTACCATGGATGATGATACTGTGTCATGTGCAGATGAGTTCAAGGCAAAGCTGGAAGATATTTGTATTTTCACTTTTGATGAAATATTTTTCCTGTAGTTGTTAGATGGTAGTATTAGATTAATTCAAGAGAGAGTTCCCAGATGACGCTTTAACAAGCCTATTGCAGACCTTTTGACATTTTTTTTCATGTCTGAAAACAGAGCTGCAAGTGTTTTATGGTGATGGGGAGATTCAGGCCCCTGGTCCTCTGCCCTCCTGGCCTACCCAAGGCCCTCTGAAGAACTGAAGCCCCTGGTCCTCTGCCCTCCTGGCCTACCCAAGGCCCTCTGAAGAACTGAAGCCCCTGGTCCTCTGCCCTCCTGGCCTACCCAAGGCCCTCTGAAGAACTGAAGCCCCTGGTCCTCTGCCCTCCTGGCCTACCCAAGGCCCTCTGAAGAACTGAAGCCCCTGGTCCTCTGCCCTCCTACATGTGTAACTCAATGCATCTGCTATTTGTATTTGACCGCTCTACTCCGTGTCAATTCTCTCCTGACATGAACTAAAGCCATGTCACAGGTGCCCTCTCATCCACTGGCTCTACATGGTGCATGTAGAGTCAATCACATACACAAACACAATCACCCCAACCCCTGTCCAGCACTGAAGTCAAGCCTCTGAACACCCCAACCCCTGTCCTGCGCTGAAGTCAAGCCTCTGAACACCCAAACCCCTGTCCTGCGCTGAAGACAAGCCTCTGAACACCCCAACCCCTGTCCAGCACTGAAGTCAAGCCTCTGAACACCCCAACCCCTGTCCTGCGCTGAAGACAAGCCTCTGAACACCCCAACCCCTGTCCAGCACTGAAGTCAAGCCTCTGAACACCCCAACCCCTGTCCAGCACTGAAGTCAAGCCTCTGAACACCCCAACCCCTGTCCTGCGCTGAAGTCAAGCCTCTGAACACCTCAACTCATGTCTCATGCGTCATTCAATCACTGCGTAAGTAGCCCTCTCATGTTTGTATAAATACCACAGTCGACCAGTAACTTGAAAAGATCTTGAAAGATGGGACAATCTCAACTTTTTCCACAAATATTTTTGAAACATTTGAAGTATAAACTGTATTTTGATAGACAAAGGTATCAGCTATCAAACCATGTAAAGGATCAACGTCCAAATGCTTTAGTTTTTTTCTCCATAAAACACAACTAAATGGATTCATGTTCAATCCGTCAGACATAATAAAAGGGATTAAATTCTTAAATCTATTGTCCAACAAGTGTAAAGGCCTTGATTGTTTGATTCTAACATGGGATTCTTCAAATATATAATAACAATATCCAAACTTTTTGGGGTTTTATTTTATAGCGTTATATTATGCTCCAGGGCTAATTCCGTTAGCATTTTGGCATGTTTTTCTAGATTCAGAACATAAAACAACATTTATAAAGCAAAGATTATCCCTTTGACCAGCACAGAAAATACCTCAATAGTTTAAGGATATTGTCATGTATTGTCATGTTGTGTCCTGTTCCTGTTCTTTCTCTTCACCCTGTCTCCCTCTGCTGGTTGTATTAGGTTACCTTTTCTTCCCCTCTTTCCCCCAGCTGTTCCTTGTCTTCTCTAACTACCTCGTTCACCCCTTTTCCCACCTGTTCCCTTTTTCCCTCTGATTAGGTCTCTATATCTCTCTCTGTTTCTGCTCCTGTCTTTGTCGGATTCTCGTTTGTGTTACTCATGCCTGAACCAGACTATCGTCGTGTTTGCTGCAACCTTGTCCTGTCCTGTCGGAATCTGCCTGTGCATCTAACCTTGTCCTGTCCTGTCGGAATCTGCCTGTCCATCTGAGCCTACGTGTGTTTTGTCATTAAAGAAACTATGTTTTGTTAATTCGCTTTTGGGTCCTCATTCACGCACCTGACAGAAGAATCCGACCAAGAATGGACCCAGCGACTTCGGATCCTCTCCACTCAGCCGTCGAGATCCAGGGAGCGATGCTAGGCAGACAAGAGCAGGAATTGTCAGCTGCTCGACATGCCGTTGAGACCCTGGCCACCCAAGTCTCCAACCTCACAGAACAGGTTCACCATCTCCGCCTCGATCCACCGGCCACTTCCAGGGCTTTCGAATCTCCGGAGCCCAGAATCAATAACCCGCCGTGTTACTCTGGGGAGCCCACTGAATGCCGCTCGTTCCTCACCCAGTGTGATATTGTGTTTTCTCTCCAGCCCAACACGTACTCCAGGAGCACTGCTCGTATCGCCTACGTCATATCCCTCCTTACTGGACGGGCTCGTGAGTGGGGCACGGCAATCTGGGAGGCAAGGGCTGAGTGTACTAACCAGTATCAGGACTTTAAGGAGGAGATGATACGGGTTTTTGATCGATCTGTTTTTGGGGAGGAGGCTTCCAGGGTCCTGTCTTCCCTATGTCAAGGTAATCGATCCATAACAGACTACTCTATTGAGTTTCGCACTCTTGCTGCCTCCAGTGGCTGGAACGAGCCGGCTTTGCTCGCTCGTTTTCTGGAGGGTCTCCGCGCAGAGGTAAAGGATGAGATTCTCTCCCGGGAGGTTCCTTCCAGCATGGATTCCTTGATTGAACTCGCTATTCGCATTGAGCGACGGGTTGATCTTCGTCACCGAGCTCGTGGAAAGGAGCTCGCGTTCTCCGTTGCCCCCCTCTCCGCATCACTACCATCTTCCTCTGCCGGCTCGGGTGCTGAGCCTATGCAGCTGGGAGGTATCCGCATCTCGACTAAAGAGAGGGAACGGAGAATCACCAACCGCCTCTGTCTCTATTGCGGTTCCGCTGGTCATTTTGTCACTTCATGTCCAGTAAAAGCCAGAGCTCATCAGTAAGCGGAGGGCTACTGGTGAGCGCTACTACTCCTGTCTCTCCTTCAAGATCCTGCACTACCTTGTCGGTCCATCTACGCTGGACCGGTTCGTCAGCTTCCTGCAGTGCCTTGATAGACTCTGGGGCGGAGGGCTGTTTTATGGACGAGACCTGGGCTCGGGAACATGACATTCCTCTCAGACAGTTAAGGGAGCCCACGGCCTTGTTCGCCTTGGATGGTAGTCCTCTCCCCAGGATTCAGCGTGAGACGCTACCTTTAACCCTCACTGTCTCTGGTAATCATAGCGAAACCATTTCTTTTTTAATTTTTCGTTCACCTTTTACACCTGTTGTTTTGGGCCATCCCTGGCTAGTTTGTCATAATCCTTCTATTAATTGGTCTAGTAATTCTATCCTCTCCTGGAACGTCTCTTGTCATGTGAAATGTTTAATGTCTGCTATCCCTCCTGTTTCCTCTGTCTCTTCTTCACAGGAGGAGCCTGGTGATTTGACAGGGGTGCCGGAGGAATATCACGATCTGCGCACGGTGTTCAGTCGGTCCAGGGCCACCTCTCTTCCTCCACACCGGTCGTATGATTGTAGTATTGATCTCCTTCCGGGAACCACTCCCCCCCGGGGTAGACTATACTCTCTGTCGGCTCCCGAACGTAAGGCTCTCGAAGATTATTTGTCTGTAGCTCTTGCCGCCGGTACCATAGTCCCCTCCTCCTCTCCCGCCGGAGCGGGGTTTTTTTTTGTTAAGAAGAAGGACGGGTCCCTGCGCCCCTGCATAGATTATCGAGGGCTGAATGACATAACAGTGAAGAATCGTTATCCGCTTCCTCTTATGTCTTCAGCCTTCGAGATCCTGCAGGGAGCCAGGTTTTTCACTAAGTTGGACCTTCGTAACGCTTACCATCTCGTGCGCATCAGGGAGGGGGACGAGTGGAAGACGGCGTTTAACACTCCGTTAGGGCACTTTGAATACCGGGTTCTTCCTTTCGGCCTCGCTAACGCTCCAGCTGTCTTTCAGGCATTAGTCAATGATGTCCTGAGAGACATGCTGAACATCTTTGTTTTCGTTTACCTTGACGATATCCTGATTTTTTCACCGTCACTCCAGATTCATGTTCAGCACGTTCGACGTGTCCTCCAGCGCCTTTTAGAGAATTGTCTTTTTGTGAAGGCTGAGAAGTGCACTTTTCATGCCTCCTCCGTCACATTTCTCGGTTCTGTTATTTCCGCTGAAGGCATTAAGATGGATCCCGCTAAGGTCCAAGCTGTCATTGATTGGCCCGTCCCTAAGTCACGCGTCGAGCTGCAGCGCTTTCTCGGCTTCGCAAACTTCTATCGTCGTTTCATCCGTAATTTCGGTCAGGTGGCAGCTCCTCTCACAGCCCTTACTTCTGTCAAGACGTGCTTTAAGTGGTCCGTTTCCGCCCAGGGAGCTTTTGATCTCCTCAAGAATCGTTTTACATCCGCACCTATCCTTGTTACACCTGACGTCTCTAGACAGTTCGTTGTCGAGGTTGACGCGTCAGAGGTGGGCGTGGGAGCCATTCTTTCTCAGCGCTCCCTCTCTGACGACAAGGTCCACCCTTGCGCGTATTTTTCTCATCGCCTGTCGCCGTCGGAACGTAACTATGATGTGGGAAACCGCGAACTGCTCGCCATCCGCTTAGCCCTAGGCGAATGGCGACAGTGGTTGGAGGGGGCGACCGTTCCTTTTGTCGTTTGGACTGACCATAGGAACCTTGAGTACATCCGTTCTGCCAAACGACTTAATGCACGTCAGGCGCGCTGGGCGCTGTTTTTTGCTCGTTTCGAGTTCGTGATTTCTTATCGTCCGGGCTCTAAGAACACCAAGCCTGATGCTTTATCTCGTCTCTTCAGTAGCCTCCACTGACCCCGAGGGGATTCTCCCTGAGGGGCGTGTTGTCGGGTTGACTGTCTGGGGAATTGAGAGGCAGGTAAAGCAAGCACTCACTCACACTCCGTCGCCGCGCGCTTGTCCTAGGAACCTTCTTTTCGTTCCCGTTCCTACTCGTCTGGCCGTTCTTCAGTGGGCTCACTCTGCCAAGTTAGCCGGCCACCCTGGCGTTCGGGGTACGCTTGCTTCCATTCGCCAGCGTTTTTGGTGGCCCACCCGGGAGCATGACACGCGTCGTTTTGTGGCTGCTTGTTCGGTCTGCGCGCAGACTAAGTCCGGTAACTCCCCTCCTGCCGGCCGTCTCAGGCCGCTTCCCATTCCCTCTCGACCATGGTCTCACATCGCCTTAGATTTTGTCACCGGACTGCCTTCGTCAGCGGGGAAGACTGTTATTCTTACGGTTGTCGATAGGTTCTCTAAGGCGGCTCATTTTATTCCCCTTGCTAAGCTTCCTTCTGCTAAAGAGACGGCACAAATCATCATCGAGAATGTTTTCAGAATTCATGGCCTTCCGTCAGACGTCGTCTCGGACAGAGGTCCGCAATTCACGTCTCAATTTTGGAGGGAGTTTTGCCGTTTGATTGGGGCTTCCGTCAGTCTCTCTTCCGGCTTTCACCCCCAGTCTAACGGTCAAGCAGAACGGGCCAATCAGACTATTGGTCGCATCTTACGCAGTCTTTCTTTTCGCAACCCTGCGTCTTGGTCAGAACAGCTCCCCTGGGCAGAATACGCCCACAACTCGCTTCCTTCGTCTGCGACCGGGCTGTCTCCTTTTCAGAGTAGCCTCGGGTACCAGCCTCCGCTGTTCTCATCTCAGTTCGCCGAGTCCAGCGTCCCCTCCGCTCAGGCTTTTGTCCAACGTTGCGAGCGCACCTGGAAGAGGGTCAGGTCTGCACTTTGCCGTTATAGGGCGCAGACTGTGAGAGCTGCTAATAAGCGTAGAACTAAGAGTCCTAGATATTGTCGCGGTCAGAGAGTTTGGCTCTCCACTCAGAACCTTCCCCTTAAGACAGCTTCTCGCAAGTTGACCCCGCGGTTCATTGGTCCGTTCCGTATTTCTCGGATCATTAATCCTGTCGCAGTGCGACTTCTTCTTCCGCGATATCTTCGTCGCGTCCACCCGGTCTTCCATGTCTCCTGTGTTAAGCCCGTTCTTCGCGCCCCCGCTCGTCTCCCCCCCCCCCCCCCCATCCTTGTCGAGGGCGCAAATCATGGCCAGGGTCCGTAAGATTTTGGACATGCGTCCTCGGGGCCGTGGTCACCAGTACCTAGTGGATTGGGAGGGGTACGGTCCTGAGGAGAGGAGTTGGGTTCCCTCTCGGGACGTGCTGGACCGTTCGCTGATCGATGATTTCCTCCGTTGCCGCCAGGTTTCCTCCTCGAGTGCGCCAGGAGGCGCTCGGTGAGTGGGGGGGTACTGTCATGTATTGTCATGTTGTGTCCTGTTCCTGTTCTTTCTCTTCACCCTGTCTCCCTCTGCTGGTCGTATTAGGTTACCTTTTCTTCCCCTCTTTCCCCCAGCTGTTCCTTGTCTTCTCTAACTACCTCGTTCACCCCTTTTCCCACCTGTTCCCTTTTTCCCTCTGATTAGGTCTCTATATCTCTCTCTGTTTCTGCTCCTGTCTTTGTCGGATTCTCGTTTGTGTTACTCATGCCTGAACCAGACTATCGTCGTGTTTGCTGCAACCTTGTCCTGTCCTGTCGGAATCTGCCTGTGCATCTAACCTTGTCCTGTCCTGTCGGAATCTGCCTGTCCATCTGAGCCTACGTGTGTTTCGTCATTAAAGAAACTATGTTTTGTTAATTCGCTTTTGGGTCCTCATTCACGCACCTGACAGATATATCATTTTGCAGAACAGTGATTAAAATATATATTTTTGAATATTTACAAGTAAATCGATCTTATGGGGGTTAGCCATCAATGACGGAGTTGACATGCCACTGATGGAGTTGACAACAAATACTCAAAACAGACATATTTTTGTCTCTAAAAAGAAAAGTTCAATACTAACATTTGTAAAATTGATTATTATTCATTATTCAAATTATTCATAATAGTAATAAATATATACATATCAGAACTTTCAGCACCCTGACAGAGTTGACGTTAGACAAAAATCTGACGGAGTTGATGTTTTACGGAGCTACAAAGTAGCAATTTAGTTTTTCCCTCAGTTGCTTTATGACTCTAAAGCCTATTTAAAAGAAACCTATTTGAACCAAAATGAACATCCTTTCTTAATCTATCAGGGAGATGGAGTTGACCGTTTATGATTGTGACCATGGTGATTTCAATATTGTTTGTTTAAATCTATCAAAAGTAGAGAAATTTACAGCCCATAAGTGGTCTTGTTGCACTACATGTAATGAGGACACGAAGAAGGGGTCACTATGGTATAGCTGCCCCTGCTCATTCCTGATTAATTCAGGATTTTAGACAAATCTGACAGAGTTTACCAATTTTTTTTTAGGAGTCACAGTTTTGAGATAAATATTATTTAAAGTTAGAGTCTACCATCCTCCTCATTTTTACAAGTCACCAGCCTCCACTGCTGTGCAGTAAACAGTACAGGTTTAATTTTGGGGGCTTTGTAGCCTTTAGTTGTGTCTTCATGTTCGGCATAGACATCCACATCATACAAAAGTGATTTGAATGCTGAAAAGGAGGAACAATGTCCCCAAACCCAAAACATTCCGCTGAAATGTAAACATTTCAGTCTATATCTTCGTTCTTAGTTCAAGAGGGAAATAAAAAACAGACATTTGGAAAGATCAAGGTTTCTGTTTGAGTAGTGAAATAAACTCATCAGAAAGCCTTTGCCATGCTCTGGATATGCTTTGAGCTCTGTCCTCTGTGAGTGTTTCATGTACTTCCAAGATACACCTCATTTGAGTTGGTATACTTCAAGCTGGGGAAGGGTGAGGTTCTGATCAGATTCAAGCGGACAAGTATGAGCGAGAGAAAGAAGAAATGTACGGTCTCCATCAGAGGTCCCTGTCGAAAGAAGGCTGTATAAAAGGACACCATTGTGCGCTTAAGTCATGCATGATGGCAGTGTTTACAACGTATATGCTAGGCTACACATGTCTGTTTCAGATAGTCATGGCAATAAGAACTAAAAACAAGGCCACATCTGTGGTTATGTCCCGGTTTCTGCTACTTTCGACCAGCTGTGGAGAATAGTGGAAACGAAACACACGGAAGCAATTTGGGAAAAGGTTGAAAAGGATGTTACACGCAAAATCAAAAGTCCAACGGTTCGTTCCATGAAATGAGTGCCCTTTGCGTCCCTTTGACATTTTGTGTAGAAATTGTGCGCCAATTTTACATTTTAAAAGCCTGTTATATTCAATGAAGTGCCGTTTAATATAAACCACATGGAGTATTCAATATATTTTTTCTATGAATAAAGACTTGCTAATGTGCATTTCGACATGTCCATTGCTGTAAGTCACCATCTGTGACTTACAGCAAGATCTAAGCCCACTTCACCCCAACATTAATCCACGTTTTCCCCATTCTAAAGCCCTAGTCATAATGGTGCCTTGACAAAGGCATTTGCTGAAGATCCTTATTTATTTCATGCGATTAGTGATTCATGCTCAAGGTCAAACCTACTACGCCAACCGATCTCTCATGTTAATATGGTGAAACTACTCCTTCAACAAATGTTTTACAAAATAAACATTTGAGAGTCAAATCATAGTGTAAAAGCAACTTTTTGGTTGTTTTGTGGTGGACAACTGAGTGGTTGAAGTTTAAAACGTAAACCCTGGGTCCCCACGAATAGACAGGCTAGAATTTTTTTTTAAAATCTTTTGTGAACATTTGTAAAACATTGCATTCAATTGCCCTAACCTGTTGTACCCAATAATTTTGCACGCCCAATTTTTCCCTTTTTGATTTGTTAAAAAAGTTTGAAATATCCAATAAATGTCGTTCCACTTCATGATTGTGTCCCACTTGTTGTTGATTCTTCACAAAAAAATACAGTTTTATATCTTTATGTTTGAAGCCTGAAATGTGGCAAAAGGTCGCAAAGTTCAAGAGGGCCGAATACTTTCGCAAGGCACTGTATTCTGGTGAGTGGGACCCACTTGAGATACAGTAAACATACACTAAATGACCAAGAGTATGTTGAACATCTCATTCCAAAATTATGGGCATTAATATGGAGTTGGTCGCCCCTTTCCTGCTATAACAGTCTCCACTCTTCTGGGAAGGCTTTCCACTTGATGTTGGAACATTGCTGAGGGGACTTGATTCCATTCAGCTACAGGAGCATTAGTGTGGTAGGACACTGATGTAGGGCGATTAGGCCTGGCTCGCTGTCGGCGTTCCAATTCATCCCAAAGGTGTTCAATGGGGTTGAGGTCAGGGCTTTGTGCAGGTCACTCAAGTTCTTCTACACCAATCGACAAATCATTTTTGTATGGCCCTCATTTTGTGCATGGGGGAATTGTCATGCTGAAACAGGAAACGGCCTCCCCAAACTGTTGCCACAAAGTTGGAAGCACAAAATCGTCTAGAATGTCATTGTATGCTGTACCGTTAAGATGGAACTAAGGGGCCTGTCCCGAACCATGAACAATAGCCCCAGACCATTATTCCTCCACCAAACTTTACATATGTATTTATTTTTACCTTTATTTAACTAGGCGAGTCAATTAAGAACAAATTCTTATTTGCAATGACGGTCTACCCCGGCCAAACTCTAACCCGGACGACGCTGGGCCAATTTTATGTGCCATGCGCTTCAGTACTCGGCGGTGCTGTTCTGTGAGCTTGTGTGGCCTACCACTGCACATTATGCTGTTGTTGCTCCTAGACGTTTCCACTTCACAATAACAGCACTTACAGTTGACCTGGGGAGGCTCTGGTAGGGCAGACATTTGATGTACTGACTTGTTGGAAAGGTGGCATGCCACGTTGAAAGTCACTGAACTCTTCAGTAAGATCATTCTACTGCCATTGTTTGTCTATGGAGATTTAATGGCAGTGTGCTCAATTGTATAACACCTGGTAGCAACGGGTGTGGCTGAAATAGCAGAATCCACCAATTTGAACGGGTGTCCACATACTTTTGTGTATATATAGTGTAGCTCCGCAGCTGGACCTAGTTCAGACTGCCCCTAAGCCAAGTGGAGTGAGGATGAGGTGGTGTTATGAGTTATTTTGTATCCTGTCAACTTTGACAAACTGCCAGCGCCACATGCTAAAGAGGCCGGGGCCATTTACATACACTTCCCAGGGAAAACACGTTGTGTTTGTTGGCAGATGGGTCAGGTATTTTCATAAAGGAGCCATCTCTCTGATGGGGCTCTGATAGCAGCCTATTTGGCCTCCGACCACACGCTAAGCATTGAATTAGACCAGCTTTGGACCAGGCTTTGAGCAGCTTTACATTTTCGTCATTTAGCAGACACTCTTATCCAGAGCGACATACATGAGCAATTAGGGTTAAGTGCCTTGCTGAAGGGTATATTGACCGATTTATTTTTTGTTACCTAGGTGCCTCAGGGATTCAAACCAGCGACCTGTCGATTACTGGCCTAACGCTCTTAACTGCTATGCTACCTGCACTCTAAAATCAAATGAGTTGTGATTAAATGGAATGTGATGGTATGAGCAACTCGGTAACAATAGCAAATCACCTAAAATTGGAAACCCTACTGCCCACAATAACCCCATACTTTTTGTGTAGGGGGAGGTGAGGATACATTTTTTGTTGCTTTGTTTAAGACTGTGTTTCTGTATAAGCACATTGTGACAACTGCTGATGTAAAAAGGGCTTTATAAATACATTTGATTGATTGGTTGATTGATTGATTGATTAATAGTGTAACTTGTACCGTATACCTCACGCATCAAGTGTCAGCAAGTAGAGCTACTTTCCACCACCGCACAACATAAATGGGCTCTATATACTGTAGGGCAAGATACTTGTTTTAGTGAAGACATGTATAATAAATGTGCAGTACATTTATAAAAAAACAAATATTTTTAAAACTGCCTTAAGGTATAAGAAGGCCTGTATTTCCAGCTTCCGACGTGCAACAACCCCTTTCCCTGTTTTCAGCATCTCATCCCCTCCTCCTTTCTTCAGGAGAGCGTTACTCCTGTTGGTTGGTGGGACAGTAATGTCTTTGTCTGAGACCCTCTTGTAAACCTCGGCTCAGGGCTTTGGCAAAGGGGCACACAATTGAACCAAGCCATTTGAAATCCTTTAATGCTGAACGGACCTAATAAAAAAGTCCCCCAACAAGACAAGACTATGTTACTTGTTTCCACCCATTCATCTATCTATCTATCTTCTTTTGGGAAGTCTTGTGTGGTGCCTACAATTGGATTTGGCAGGGCCTATATAATACTAGTTTTAACAGGCCTGTAAGACGCTCAGGCTGTGTTAGGGAAATTAAGAGGCCACATAAACAGTGTATTGGGTGTCTGATGTTTTGTTTGTCCTTGTCCTCGGAAGGGACAGCATTAAAAAGGTCCCTGTGGGTGTGCTGGGATTCCAACTCAAAAACAAATGATTTGAATCTTGAGTTACAGATGAAAAAAAATATATAGGCCTTTACTGTACTGTAAACATTAGTCATGCAGAAAATATGTGAGTATTGTGCCATGGCTATGAGGACCATGGGCTTAGAGTAATTAAATGGCACCATAAACCATGATGATTGCTTTGTATGACAATCTAATCAAATCATATTTTATTTATTACATGCTTCGTAAACAGCAGTGGTGACTAACAGTGAAATGCTTACTTACTAGCAGAGAGAGAAGAATTCTGCTCTCTGCTTACTTACTATGCTTACTTCCTCTGGTAATTGAAATCAGTTTATTCCATCTTAAATTGTATTGATTACTTAATAAGTTTAAAAATACCTAAAGTTGGATTAGGAAAGTTGTTTGAAATGTTTGGATCAAGTTTACAGGTAACTAATTAGATAATGTTTAGTCATGTTGCGCGAGTTGGAACCGGTGTATTTTCTGAAGCGAAGGGATCACTAAGAAGTTAAACTCATTTTTCAACCACTCCACAAGTGTTTTTGTTAACAAACTATAGCTTTGGCAAGTCGGTTAGGACATCTACTTTGTGCATGACACAAGTAATTTTTTCCAACAATTGTTTACAGACAGATTATTTCACTTATAACTCACTGTATCATAATTCCAGTGGGTCAGATAATATACATACACTAAGTTGACTGTGCTTTTAAACAGCTTGGAAAATTCCAGAAAATTATGTCATGGCTTCGGAAGCTTCTGATAAGCTAAGTGAGATCATTTGAGTCAATTGGAGGTGTACCTGTGGATGAAAAGGGGGGAGGCTTGCAAGCCGAAGAACACCATCCCAACCGTGAAGCACGGGGGTGGCAGCATCATGTTGTGGGAGTGCTTTGCTTGCAGGAGGGACTGGTGTACTTCACAAAATAGATGGCATCATGAGGCAGAAAATGATGTGGATATATTGAAGCAACATCTCAAGACATCAGCCAGGAAGTTAAAGCTTGGTCGCAAATGGGTCTTCCAAAAGGACAATGACCCCAAGCATAGTTCCAAAGTTGTGGAAAAATGGCTTAAGGACAACAAAGTCAAGGTATTTGAGTGGCCATCACAAAGCCCTGACCTCATACTGTAGAACATTTGTGGGCAGAACTTAAAAAGCGTGTTTAAGCAAGGAGGCCTACAGTTACCTGATTCAGTTACACCATCTCTGTCAGGAGGAATGGGCCAAAATTCACCCAACTTAATGTGGGAAGCTTGTGGAAGGCTACCCGAAAAGTTTGACCCAAGTTAAACAATTTAAAGGCTATGTTACCAAATACTCATTGAGTGTATGTAAACTTCTGACCCACTGGGAATGTGATGAAAGAAATGAAAGCTGAAAAAAAATTATTCTCTCTACTATTATTCTGACATTTCACATTCTTAAAATAAAGTGGTGATCCTAACTGACCTAAGACAGGGAATGTTTACTAGGATTAAATGTCAGGAATTGTGAAAAACTGAGTTTAAATGTATTTGGCTAAGGTGTATGTAAACTTCCAACTTCAACTGTACATGGGGTACCAGTACCGAGTTGATGTGCAGGGGTACGAGGTAATTGAGGTAGATATTTACATATAGGTATGGACAAAGTGACTTCGCAACAGGATAGATCATAAACAGTACCAGCAGTAACAAAGAGTTCAATGCCGATAGACCGGGTAGCTACTGGTTAACAACTGAACACAATTTCAACAATTTCACTGAGTTACAGTTCAAATAAGTAAATCAGTCAATTAGGCTGTATCACATCCAGCCGTGATTGGGAGTCCCATAGGGTGGCGCACAATTGGCCCAATTGGCTCATCCTAGTTTGGCCGGGGTAGGCCATTGTAAATAAGAATTTGTTCTTAACTGACTTGCCTAGTAAAATAAAGGTTAAATTTAAAAAAAAATAAAAACAAAAAAAATGATAATTAGGCCCTAATCTATGGATTTCACATGACTGGGAAGGGGCACAGACTTGGGAGCCAGACCCACACATTAGTTTTTCCCTACAGAAGGGCTTTATTACAGACAGAAATATTCCTCAGCACAGGTTCCTTAGTTTAGTGATGAGCTTGGAGTGCAATATAGTCTTGTATGGTGAGTTGTAGTCAATGAAAAGCATTCTCACGTAGGCGTTCCTTTTTTCCAAATGGGAAAGGGCAGTGTGGAGTGCAATAAAGATGGCATCATCTGTGGCTCTGTTGGGGCAGTAAGCAAATTAGAGTGGGTCCAGGGTGTCTGGGAGGATGGTGTTGATGTGAGCCATCTGTGATCACACAGTCGTTCGGAACCGCTGGAGCTCTCATGCATGGTTCAGTGTTGCTAGCCTCGAAGTGAAGATAGAAGGTATTTAGCTCATCTGGTAGGCTCACGTCACTGGACTGCTCGCGTTTGGGTTTCTCGTTGTAATCCATGATAGTTTGCAATCCTACGAGCGTCAGAGCCGGTGTAGTAGGATTCGATCTTGGTCCTGTATTGATGCTTTACATGTTTAATGGTTCGTCGGAGGGCGTAGTACAATTTTTTATAATCATCAGTGTGGATGTTGCCTGTAATCCATGTCTTCTGGTTGGGATATATACGTATGGTCACTGTATGGTCACTGAATCCAGGAACTTATTCCAGTCTGTGCTAGCAAAACAGTCCTGTAGCTAGCATCTGCTTCATCGGACCACTTCTGTATTGAGTGCATCACTGGTACTTCCTGTTAGGGTTTCTACTTGTAAGTAGGAATCAGGAGGGTATAGTTATGGTCAGATTTGCCAAATTGAGTGTGAGGGAGAGCTTTGTATTATGTGTCTCTCTTTGTGGAATAAATGTATGTAGAGTTTTTTTTGCCTCCAGTTGCACAGGTGACATGCTGGTAGAAATGATGTAAAACGGATTTGATTTCCTGCATTAAAGTCACCGGCCACTAGGAGCGCCACCTCTGGGTGAGCATTCCCTGTTATATTTTAGCAAAAAGCAGCAGTGGTTATGATTTAAATGCAGAATCCTGAATAGTGGAAATGGCATGCTTCCTTTCTCCTGTCCTTGAATTTAGTGTCATGCTATGGTACAGTAGGTGCAAGTAATATAACGTTCAACCTGGCTTTCATCTATTCAATCATGTCTGTTTTATGTTTGCATGGAAGAAAGTAAGGATAAAAAAAACTTTCCAAGTGAGCTCCTTACATCTCAACACCATCACCAATGCTCGACATAGATGCACACCTGTGGAACTGGGTCAAATGGGACGCAGGGTTGCCAGGAAGTCGGGCAGGATTTGCACTGGGCTCACCACAGGTTTGGCATGCAAACAATCAACCCTCACCCTCAAATGGGGCAATTTGGCCCAAAGAAAAAGTCCCTAGTGTGAGAGCAACAGCTGGCAGCTTTTAAGATGTTTAACTATTTTTTTCTGGCACTTTTCTTACAGCTGAACTCTGATGACCCACTTAGCATGACAAAACAATAAAATTTCCTCATCTTCCGAGTATTCCCAGAGCTTGCTTTTCGGGAAAAACATCAGTAAAGTACTTGTTTGTTTTTGGGGAGTATTGGCTCCCTGAGTACCGTTCACCAGGTTCAGTAGGCCAATGCAGTGGACGCAGCTCCAATAGGGGTGGTCCCATTTACCCTAGGCACTCCAGATATCACAGTGAATGATTTACCGTGTGTAAATGTTGTTGTGAAGACACTGGGGTGTGTGTGTGTGTGTGTTTGTGTGAGTACTTTGTGACATCTGCTGATGTAAAAAGGGCTTTATAAATACATGTTATTTCATTTTATTTGAATGGCACTGACAGTTGCTGTGTTTTTTCTCACTCTCTGCTCATGCCAAGTTCTCTCTGAGGCCAAAAAGTTCCTAGAGCAACAGTTCCTAACAGTGGGTGAGCTATGGAGTTGCTCCAACAGCTGGAGTATTGCAAGACATGGAGCACAAG